>NW_020536626.1:33806-56125 GCF_003426905.1 Ctenocephalides felis
TAAATGTGCAAAAAATGGCAGTTTTTAAGAGAACTAAGCGTCCGATTTGAATGATTCCAAAAACATTCTGCTTGTTCTAACAAAATAATTGATTTGGAAAAAAAAATTTTGCTTCAAATTTTTTTTTTTAATTTTTTTTTCCAAAAACTTTTTTTTTTGAATATTAAAAATAATTCAGATTTTTATTTTATTTCTGTTCTAATATACTTTAAACAAATAATTTCAACTTCCCAATTTAGTTTATATAATTCTTATAAATATAAATAGACAATGTTACAATATTTATAATCTATTTTAAAACATTTAATATTCCTCGATCATTTCGTTACAGTACGGGAAGTTTCAGCAATTTGCCTTAAGGCACGATGCCATACATCCCACTAGTTTTAATTTTTTTTGTCACCTACAACGTTTTATTTTTATATCCTATATTATTATTTCTAATTCTCATTAATTTTAACTCAACATTTCAAATATTCAAATATAAGAACTCAAGACATTATTTATTTCCATTTCAAAGCCTAATTTCAATTCAAAATTAATTAACTTATTCGAATTAAGAAGTTAAACCTATTATAACTTTCGCGAAGGAGTACTTTGTTTTAGCCAGAAAATCTGACTGGATAATATTATATGCTAATAAGTCGTTCTGTATTGTTAGAGACCACATTTGCCTGTTTTTTCAAAGTTGAAACTAGCTGTAGGTGGAATTCTGTCTTAAGGCAATTAGGGCATCGTGCCTTAAGGCAAATTGCTGGAACTTCCCGTACCAAAAATTATTTTTTTTTTTAAAAACGATTAAAATTGAAAAATTGAAAAAAATTTACTTCGAGAAAATAAGATTTTTGAGAAACTATAAATTGGACAAAAAATTACTTTTTTTGACATATTTTGGAAGATCTGAACTTGTTTTTCAGAGCAATCGTACTGCTTTAACTGCATAGAGACGAAATATAAAGCGCGTAAGCGCGGCGTCGCTGTCTAACGGGTAAACATTGATACGGAACCCATAGAAAAATAAACAAAATTCATACTTATTGTTAAAATCTCTATAAAATATCTGAAAATTTGATGTGCATATGTCTAATGATCATTTTTGACCGCCAAATGGCATTTTTTTTTACTTCTTTCGTTACATCTCCGAAACCGCTAGACCTGCCTTTATGAAAATTTGATCAATTCTTTATCTCGTCAATACAAGTAAAATGTTTTTTGAATTATTAAAATCGGACGCTCCATTCTCTTAAAAATTGAGTTACCGTTTTCGGCACTTTTTGCCCCGTATCTCCGGAACGGCTAGACCTGCCTTTGCCAAAAACTAATCAGCACGTCTCCTTATCAATACGAATCGAATGTTTTTGAATTATTCAAATCGGTTGATCCGTGTTCCCGAAATCGTCGACGAAAATTTGTATCCGCACATACACACACACACACATACATCCATTTTTTCTAAGGTATGCCAAAATATTCAGAAACCTCTGAAACGTAAAAATAAAGATATATAAAAATTTTCATTTTCGATTTTTTTGCGATTACTATAACTTACCCTACGGGAAGTTAAAAAAAATCTTTTTTTAAAAAAATGATTTTAGGTACGGGAAATTCCAGCAATTTGCTTCAAGGCACGATGCCAAGCACTACTAGTTACCTTTCACTTTCTCACAAACTGAGCTGTTGTTCATTCAAAACCTTTACTTAAAAAAATTTAAATCGATTTTGAATATTACTATTCGAAAAATTTGGGGATAAACTGATTAGTACATCGAACGGGTATTTTTTTCGTAATCAACCGTTAAAATATTTTTATTTACGATTTTAATTGAATCTACAACGATTTTTCACCAATAATAATAATGAATTATAAATTAAGCACATTTCAGTTCAATATTCAGCATACATTTAAGAATGTATAAATTTATTAATTTTGTTTAATAAACCGTTACCGAATATGTACATATACACTTAGCTTATGTACAATTGTACCCAACAGTTTGTATTTGGGCAGAAAGAGAGATCGGAACTTCTGCGTATGCTTGAAAGGGACAGAATAAGGGATGAACTACCGCTGTTCATCGCTTATGTCCCTTTACTTTAAAGCATTCGCAACGCAGATAAACAGACCACATGCGAAGAATTTTTTTGTTTATAGATAGGGAAAGGAGACGTGTTGCGACACAATATAAAAAATTGAACATTGTTATATGTATTAGCCTGAATCTTTTCCTTGCGAGCCATCAGTCTTTAGCCCATTAATATTGATTTTAATGACTTCTCCAAATCATACTTTGACACTTGTTTTCAGAAAGACCTCCAACTATTTTCAATAGACTACACCCGGCTACAAGAGCCGCATTTCGTTAATCCGTCTAAATTATTATTTCTGAAACTAAATATTTATCCATTTCAACAATATTTTAAACGATATAGAAGTTAATAAAAACACTTCTACTTTTAAAATTGTCACTTAAAAAAAATCAGTTTATGTAGCATATATTAGTTTATGTTTCTAATAATAATTATTCTATGTATTTGTTATTTATTTATGAAACACTATTTTAAAATATGCAATATTTCAAAATTAATTAGCAAACTCGAAAGAATTTTTGAAATTTGTTGATTTACGATTTATGAGTCGATGTACAATCGCCAGGCTCTAAAAGTACGATTCTGCTTTGAAATCTTTAGATATATATGTATTAGTACATTTACTAATATTATGATCATAAGGTCCACTTGCTCTGCATAAGTCGAGTTACATAAGAGTCGAATTACATAATGTGAAGAGCTTAGGTATAAAATTAAGGTTAGCAAAGTATGAAATTTTATATTTTATGAAGTTAACAATTTAGAATTAAATTACTTTTTATGAAGTAAACTATTTATTTCAATTAAACTAAGGCGTTTTGTTGTGATACTTTTAATAATATGTTATTTTTTTAATACTATATGCAGCCAGTTTTGTAAATTCTCTGATCAAAAGAAACTGCCTCTTACTATGGATATCGAAAACTTTAATTGAGAAACTAAAAACTAAAGAAACTAAAAATACGCTTCAAATTTATTGGTTTATGAAAAAGTTTATAATTATTTATTTAAAAGTTTATAAAAATTACATATAACCTAATAATAAAAGCAGACTAAATATTATTCGAATGTACAATTTCCAATTTGAGAATTGCATCCATGGCAAACAAATATATAACTAAATAGTAATGCACCAAAAAAGTATTAATTATAATTATATTAAAAAATGCCAAAGGGTTACAGAAAAATTTCAAGAACAAAAGCGAGACACGTAGCTTGAAACGGATGTTTGTGACTGAATGTAAAAACTAGTATGGCATCGTGCCTTAAGGCAAATGCTGGAACTTCCCGTACCGTAACGAAATGTGCGAGGAATACTGAATGTTTTCAAATAGATTATTACTATATATATAATATTGTAACATTTTCTAATATTTATAAGAATTATATAAACTGAATTGCAAAGTTGAAATTATTTGTTCAAAGTATATTAGAACATAGTCGGAATTAAAAGAAAAATCTGCATTTTTTTTCAATATACAAAAAAAAATTGAAACAAAATGTTTTTTTTTCCGAAATCAATTATTTTGTTAAGACAAGCAGAATGTTCTTTGAATCATTTAAATCGGACGCTTAGTTCTCTCAAAAACTGCCATTTCTTACACATTTAGCTCCGTATCTTCAAAATAGCTGGGCTTGCCTTTGCCAAAAACTGATAAACACTTCTCCCAATCATTACCAATTGAATGTTTTTTAGATCATTCCAATCGGATACTCCGTTCTCTCAAAAACTCGATTTCTATTTTCTGCACTCTTTGCTCCCTATCTCCGTAACGGCTGGACCTGCCTTTGCCAAAAACTAATCAGCTCTTTTACCTATCAATAGGAATCAAATGTTTTTTGAACCATTCAAATCGGTTGATCCGTGTGCCCGAAAACGTGGACGAAAAATTGTATCAATACATACATACACACACACGCACACATCCATTTTTTCTGAGGTATGCCAAAATGTTCAGAAACCTTCAACACGTCAAGAAATATAAAAATTTCAATTTTGATTTTCGGCCCATTACAATAACTTACCCTACGGGAAGTTAATAAGAAAAAAGTAGCCGGAATTTTTTCCGGAGCGGTCTGGAATTTTCCGGGATCGATCCGGACTTTTCCGGGTTGGAACCGTTCACGGTTCTTCCGGAACCGAGTCCTTTTTGGACCTTGGAACCGGTTCTTGAAAATGACGGTTCTTGACAGCTCTACTTCAAAATACTATCTCTTACGTAGGGGTCCCTTTGGTGCCACCTGTCCCTACGTCGCGAAGAGAAGTGAGCAGATCGCAGCGTGGCGCATAAAACTGTTTTGCACTGTTTTATTAAGCCTTAAAAGAAACTATAAATAATAGATCTCTGCAATCAGAAGTTAACTGGAGAAACGACTTGGTTATAATACTTGTTTATAGGATGTGACTGCACTTGAGTAACTGGTTTCAAAGAACAGATGAGTTGAGCCAACATTCGTCCTACCTTGAGATCGCCTGACTGAATTATCGTGCACTCAAACAAAAATAGTCAGACGACGAACGGACGCCGCACGATTACGGCCGTCCGCCGCCCGTCTCTCGCGGCTACGAGCTACGGCGGCGCGCGACGCTCCCGGACCGCAGGAATTCAATTCATAGACATAGACGGAGACGTTTTTTCCCTTCCGTCATATTAGAGACAATCTACGACAAGTTGATGACAACATTTGTGAGTGAAATTACAATTGCTGGTTACATTATTATATTTAATGACGCTACTAGGTATTCAAGTAGGTAGTAGAAATTCAATGCATAGCTGAAAACATTCCTCATGCCCTTCATATAGGCAACAGAAAAAATAAAGTACAAGTTACTGAAACCAAGATCGTTCTAGATAAAAATTAGAAAAACTAGTGGTGTATGGAATCGTGACCTAAGGCAAATTGCTGGAACTTATCATACCAAAATTTTTTTTTTTTTGTAAATTTTTTTTTTTTTTTTAATTTAAAAAAATACTCTCTTTTGAAAAAAAGTCTTCTTGAAACAAATAGTCCTTATGAAAGAAAAGACTTTGAAAAAAATGAATTTCTTTTTATAATTTGAAATAATTTGAAATATTTTGAAATATTTGAGATTTTGAACTTTTTTTCAAAGCACTGCTTTAGTTGCATAGATACGAAATATCAAAACGCGTAAGCGCCGCGTCGCCGTCTAACGGACAAACGATGTTACGGAACCCATAAAAATGTAAACAAAATTTATACGTATTATTAATCTCTCCATAAAATATCTGATTATTTGATGTGCGTATGTCTAATGATCATTTTTGACCGCCAAATGGCATTTTTTTTTTACTTTTTTTTACTAGATCTTAGAAACCGCTAGACCTGCCTTCTCAAAAATTTAGTAAGTTTTTCAATCTTGTCAATACAAGTAGAATGTTTTTTAAATTATTAAAATCGGACGCTCCGTTCTCTTAAAAACTGTGTCATCTTTTTTGGCACTTTTTTATTTGCATTTCTAAAACTAATCAGCACCTCTCCTTTTCAATAGAAATCGAGTGTTTTTTGAATCATTGAAATCGGTTGAACCGTGTTCCCAAAATCGTCGACGAAAATTTGCATCCAAACACACACACATATATCAATTTTTTCTAAGGTATGCCAAAATGTTTAGAAACCTCTGAAACGTACAGATATATAAAAATTTTCATTCTCGATTTAATTTTTGCGATTATTATGACTTACCCTACGGGAAGTTAAAAATATTATTTTGATATATGGAACAAATATGGATAGATACTTTATCATGAAGTAGAATAATGACTCAGACATAACTATCATAACCCAAGACTTCCAAAAATTGTATTAAAGCTTTGAATCGTTATATGCCTATAAAATTTTTTCAAAAAATCTCTTATTGCCCCATATAATCTAGATCAGATTCAAAATCCTTAATATCAAAGAATTTATAACTTCATAATTAGAAAAAACCTATACAGCCCTAAATTTTTACACTCCTACCACAAACCCCTATTTCGTAATAGTCATTTTAGTAAACAAATTATTTTTCACCTCCCTTTCAGTCAATGATTGATTTTCACAGAACTTTAATACAGATTTTTTTGAGCTTGTGGAAAGTCTAAAATCGATTAAAAAAAATATTTTTATCAAGGGTTGTCCTCCTCATGCATATTATTTAATTTTGGAAACAATTTTCATTATATAATTTTTTGAAATGCAGGGTTGAAAAATACACACCACTGTAAATTATCGCATAACACAATACTTCTACAACACGGATTCGCTCTAACACGGTTTGAGAATTAAGACCATCCCTCTTATAACACGGGTTCGCTCTAACAAGGTTTGATAATTGAGCAAACCTCCAATAAAATAAGAAATATGGCAAAAGCTATCAAAATCAAAATTTATTTAATCTATAATTAGTAAAACTGGCGTACAATAGCTTGATGAATGTGATGAAACTAATGCAAAAGATAACTACATAATTTGATGAATTTGATACTAGGATTATCCGAACAATTAGTCAATTAGTCTTAAACAAAGATTCTTTAAATAAAATGAGCATAAAATTGTATTAAAGATAACTTTATATGTGGTAAATATATAGATTTTCGCTAAAAGCAAGTAATCGCAAATATTTTTTTGCAAAAAATAATACACAGATTTGGGGGTAGTACAGAAAACTGCTCAGAGGACGAGGATATCTTGCAAAAACGGATCATATTGGATAGCACTTACTTGTTAATTATGACGAAAAAAATCATATAATACATGTAATGTATATTACTTTTGAAAAAATGAATAAATGTAACAAAATTTATTATAAAATCATGATATGTAGCATGTTTTTTTGAATTTTTTGGAACGTAACCGTTCTTTTTGAACTAGTTCTTTGTCCCATATAAGACGGATTCGCATAACAAGCTAAATTTTGGAACGTATCTACCGTGTTATGGGGGGTTACCTGTATAAGTATATATTTAAATTTAGTTACGTTTACGCGTGTGCATTTTTGTGTATTTATCTTATTACGTGAGAATTCAACTGTTAAGTGGTCTATTTGCCAAGTTTCAATTACATTATAACCATATAAAAACTACATCAGACATTGGTAATTGAAATAATAATTTTAGGAAAGAAGCCGAAGTAAACGCAACGACACGAGATCATCACAGATGGTAGTAAATAACTGAAGACCTTGTAGCGAAATTACACTTGAAAATTACATACGGCGAGAATTCAATCATCGTAATTCGCGAGAAATTGATTTAAATGCAATCTGCAATTTAGATAACGATATACATACTTGTAGTATTCCATAGAGGAAGCGATTTATTTCAATGCAATTTCAGACTAAATTCCAACATTAACAGTTCAAGAACGTTTCTCTTTTTCAAGCGTTTTATTTGCCGTAACAAATTTATGATGTTTTATTTATAAACAATATATGTCATATTTCATATTATGAGCTATTTCACAAGTAATTCAATCATTTGGCATAAATAATATACTAACATGTATCTTAGTGAAGCATATATTGCGAAAGTTACCAGATAAAGTAACATGATTTATTTTGTATAATTTTTTTACAAATGTTTTGAATTCAATTTTATCTAACAATTGGTCAAAAATATATGTAAACTTAACCATTTCCAAAACGAAGAAAGTTTATATCTGTGGGAAAACATAAAATTTATTATTAAAAATCCATAATCTTTAATAAATTGAATGTGATAGTTGCAAGACTGTATGACACCAATAAATGCACATGCAAATTTATAAACAACTTTAAGTAATTTAAAAAGTAAAGGGGTTGTCAAACTAGAAATTTATTTACAATTTGTTATTTTACAGAATAACAACGCTATGTCAAAAATACAATTACCCATCAGTTTAATCATAAGATCAGTCACACTTATAAATTGATTTATCAGATTGCATTATTGCTCTTACTTTCAAAATCAACAACTGCAATTATCCAGATTTTATAATTATTTCCTGGATGAAAGTTTGGAATTTGATTTTACTTGGATTTGACTGTTTCAAAATAAATTTTGAAACCAAGAAATAATATATAAACTAAACTAATTTATTGCTAGAATTTTACTATAATATTTGTATCAGTGTCATTTAAAGCGATAAAGAAATATATTTAGATAATGGATGAGTATTAATCCCTAATTATATCTAAGTAACTCTTATATTTACTGCTATTGTCTAGACAAAATTAAATATCAATTTAATAGAACGAAAATATTTGTAATAGGGTACAAGAGCTTGGAGGCAAAAGGACAGAGTACCGGTATATACCTTGCACCTTATGATGCTTTTTATGCATTTTGTAAAAATCAACTATATACTCAATTCTTCCAAGTTAAACACCTCTAACCAACTAAGAGAATTTATCAATACCATTCGGAATGAGCAACAATTGTTTTCTCTTCCTCCGCAATTAGATTGTCAGATGTGGAAAAATAGAGTATAATTGCATAGTTTCTTGTATTAAACGTTTATTAATCATAGATTAGTAGCAAGCTTTTGCCTTTCACATGAGCACACTATGTGCCATCCAGTTTGACCTTTGTTAAGTTACTGGACGAGTGTAAAAAGGCTGAAAATTGAGAGTTCTGTTATCGCAAACGTGTTTGACTTTCACGGTGTTGCTGGCAATAGAGCGTTTGGCCTTTGCCATGCATCATTAGTAATTCATCTTCCTTACCGTATGTCAGGACCCTTTTCATATAATGCCAACATATGAAATGCTCATCATTTGTTAATTATGGACTATTTAGATTGATCGTAGCAAAGATCCTCTGACTCCTACTTCCGTTTGAAGATGAAGGAAAATAGAAAATAACTTGCTACCTACAGGATTGTAGAACATTGACGGCTATATGAGGCTAATGAAGTTCTTGGCATTTTAATATGACTAAAATTTATTTGAACTAGTGGTGTATGGCATCGTGCCTTAAGGCAAATTGCTGGAACTTTCCGTTCCAAAAATTAAATTAAAAAAAAAAATGAAAAAAATTGATTTTTGAGACTTTTGAAATTTTTGAAAAAAAAGACTTAAAAAAAAATTTTTTATATTTTGAAATGTTTTGAACCGAATGTTTTTTTAATTATTCAAATCGGTTGATGCGAACACACACACACACATACACACATACATCAATTTTTTTCTAAGGTATTCCAAAATGTTCAGAAACTTCTGAAACGTAAAGATATATAAAAATTTTCATTTTCGATTTTTTTGCGATTACTATAACTATATTATCGACAACTAAAGCAAATTTAAATATTTATTTCTTGCATTTCTAAATTTACCTATCAATCTGCAGATCGCATTCAAGAACAATACCTGATGCTCTTGAATATTCATGCATTTCTCGCACTGCACAAACATATCAAGTTCCCACATTAAGTTTTAATTTAATCATTATATATAAAATTAATCACAATTGCATTATTTATTTAATGCATGTAAATACACAACTCGATGCAAATTCAAATGATATAAACTTTTTTCAAATATTGGAGTATTTGGACATACTGCTAATATTTTGAATATTTTTTTTCATGATCAACTCTTTCCAAAAAAAAAACAATATATTAATAAAAATTAAAAAAATAATTTCAGAAAATCAAGCAATTATTAAAGTCTTAGTACCCGGACAGCACCCAAATTTTGTTAGTGAAATCAAGCTTTAAAGAAATAATGTAAGTCGTTAAAAATTTCAACTAGTGGGGTGTATTGCATCGTGCCTTAAGGCAAATTGCTAGAACTTCTCGTACCATAATAAAATGTTCGAAGAATATTAAATGTTTTCAAATAGACTATTATAAATAAATACTGTAACATTGTCTGATATTTATCAGAATTATATAAACTGAATTGTAAAGTTGAAATTATTTGTTTAAAGTATATTAGAACTATAGTCAGAATTAAAATTAAAATCTGAATTATTTTCGATATACAAAAACAAAAAAAAAATTGAAAAAAAAATTGAAAAAAAAAATTTTGAAACAAAAATTTTTTTTTCCAAAATCAATTGTTTTGTTAAAACAAGCAGAAAGTTCGAAGTGGCTGGGCCTGTCTGTGCCAAAAATTTATCATCTATTCTCCCAATCATTACAAATTGAATATTTACCTTACGGAAGTTAATAAATAACAAATGAACTTTTTTTAAAAATATGCACATATATAAATGCCAATGATTTGTAAATAATAATGGCAAAAAATACTATTTCAATAGACACTATATAAGTATAAATTTGTAAGAAAGAGATTGTGGTAAAGATAATGTGTTTTATTAATCTTCATAATGAATTATTTCATATTTCTATTTAACCTTCACTATGTGAGTTATAAGAATGATGTTTTGTGCTAGATTACAACTAAACAGGACTAGTGACTTTTCACGACCTTAAAGTAAATCTACGTAAAATTTCACACGTTACAACCCACAAGGTTGGAATAAGTAAATCAATTTATTTTAAATACCTACATTTTCAAATCAATATCACAAGAAGACATTTAACCCTTTCGACTCGGATACCGCCGCTCCGGCGACAAAATTCATATAATTCTCGAAATTCTAGAGTGGAAAGTGTTAAATCTTTATTAAACACTGGACATCTTACAGAGTTGACAGAATTTTTGATCACTGTGACAGAATGTATGTATGTGTATGTGTGAATATTCATACGATTTAATAATTTGTTTTGTTGTCGACGGTTTAACGCCATTTCGCAGATAATAAAGCTCTTTCACCGGATCCTAAAGGAATTCTCGCCCGACGCGAGATGCACGCGTAAATTTAAAAGCCGCAACGTAACCTACATATCGAATGGCACTAGTGAAAATTGCAGCCACATACGAATTTCTAAACGTTCATGCATTTTAGGAACATAATTACAGACTTGGAATGTTGCTGCGGGAATGGGTTACGTGTTTTTATCCGTCGGTTTATGGGGCACTCAACATATTTTTAATATAGATCAAATATATGCTGCAAAGTGAAAAAAAACACTTTTATTGGCACTACTGCAAAAAGTTAAAACATCATAACAATTAAAACTAGAAGTGCATTTTGGTACAAATTTTTGTTTTTAAACTTTCAAAAAAATCCATTTTTGAGAATTTTGATTTTTTTTTAAATTTGGCCTTTTTGAAAAATTATTTCTTTTGTTTTGAATTTTTTTGAAAATTTCAATCTATTTTTCAAAAATTTTTGAAAAATTATTTCTTTTGTTTTGAATTTTTTTGAAAATTTCAATCTATTTTCAAAACAATAGAACTGAATAGCTATTTTAGAGTCGAAATATTGAAGCGCGTTATCGCCGCGTCGGTTAAACATTGGTACGAAACCATACATGTATTATAAGGTCCATGTACGGAACCCATAAAAATGTATACAAAAATTGTACTTATTATTGAAATCTCTATAAAATATCTGATAATTTGATGTGCATATGTCTAATTATCTTTTTGACCGCCAAATGGCACTTTTCCCCCTTTTTTTATTGGATCTCTGAAACCGCTGGATCAGCCTTCCCAAAAATTGAATCAGTTTTTCATTCAAATCGGACGCTCTGTTCTCTCAAAAACTAAATTACCATTTTTGGCACTTTTTACCCCTTTTCTTCGAAATGGCTGCGTCTGCCTATGCCAAAAACTTATCACTAATTACATCTCCACATCAGTAGTCATCGAATGTTTTTTGAATTATTCAAATTGGTTGATCTGTGCTCTCAAAATCGTCGACGAACATCTGTACCCGAACTTATATACACATACATATTATACACCCACAAATAATTCAGAAAACCTTTGTATCAATTATCAAATTATTGTTATATATTTATGAAACTATTAGTTTTATTTTGTTTCATTTAAAGCTGTTTAAAGAAAATAATCAGGTGACTCATAACTTAGGGGCGTCCATTAATCACGTGATAAATTTTTTAGGAATTTTTGTTCCCCACTCCTCCTTGGTGATACGTCGTGATATTTAAAATTACTCCCCCTTCCCCATCAAACATTACGGGTATTTTGAGTTACGTAAATATTTGGACCAATTTTTGTTTTTTTTTTAATCCAGGTAAAAAATAAATACACCTGATATCTTACTAGACCCCTCCCTCACTCACATGTTTTTTCACAAGCGCCCCCCTCCCCTCCGCCTAAAAACCTCATGTGATGAATGAAGGCTCCCTTAAATCTTTTCTGCGTAAATCTTATCCTGCTAAAACAAAACCAAAATTTGAAACTAAAGAACAGTTATATACCTAAACAAAACATTAATTGTATTTTTTTTATCTTTGACACAAGAAAAAGTTTAGTAAGTGATAGTGCCGATCGATATGGTTAGAAGGGTTGTCATCAAAAAGTTTTCCTGAAGTTGGTATGAGTCTGACTAATCCTAAGAAATATTTAAATCAATATTCTAAACAAATAGTCATCAAAGAATCAATTACAAATCTAATATTAATTTTCTTCAACATTGTCGTAGATATGCGCCGGTCTGCACGCCGAAGCGTCAGTTCATTGTTATGTTTCACTATAAATGCAAGTAAATTCTAGGTTATACTGCGGTTATATGAATTATGTCTGCGAGCATTACCGTAATATGGAAGCGTGCAAAATGCAATACCGTAATAAATGGTCGCGAACAACATAGTCTAACATTTTATTTCGAATAATATAATGTCAATTTAACGACGAGGAAAATAAATTACAGTATGTTCAAGTTAATATCAGTGATTAATATTAAAAATAATTGTGCATGTTGTCTTTAGACCTCATTCATATCGTCAGACGTTGCGCTCGTGGTCCGTAGACAGAGAAGGAAAAGCGTACATGGTCGATTTAATGTTATTTAATTTTGTATGAAAACAGTTTTGTTAACCATAAGTTGAAAAAAGTACGTGATTTCAAAGTAAAATATTGAATAGGCTAATAAATGAGCCAAAAGCTCAAAATTAATAAAGCTCAATCAAATCATTTTTCTAAGAGTATATTTGCAGTATGGCAGTTCAGAAAATTTACAGTATAAATAAAATGATTAGAAGATATTGTGAACAATTATTCCAGAAAATTCAATTCATCACTTTTCAATTAATGTAAATATTTTCAATTTTCAATTAAAATGGGCAGTTGTGTTTACATGATATAAAAAAAAATATTTAAGTATCTAAAATAAAACTTGCTTTGAACAAAATAATCCATAGTTTTCGAGTTACAGTGCAATCTATTTCGAGATGATTGATTTATCTGAATAGAAATAAGAAAAAATCGGAAATCTTTATTTCGGAAATTGAAAGCTTTGATGTTACAACTATAGAGAACAATTTTTTTCATTTAATTTAAATGCTGAATTAAAAAATAATCAGCTTATCAGTATACACGTCTTTATCGTCACAATATACTGATTTGCAAACCTCTGTAAATTTTTATAAAATGCAGCAATTTTATGCTAAGTTCTTTAGCATGAACTACTAAAGTCCAAAATATATTTATTTCAAATTGAACAGAATTATATTAAAAATACACCTACTTGATTGACTTAATTGAAAATGCAAATCTACATTATATAAAAAAAAACTACTCTAAAAGCTAAAACAACGATTAAATATTCCAATCCAAACCCTTAATCAAATATCGAGAGAATTATATTAGAAATACACCTAACTTGACTGACTAAATTAAAAATGCAAATCTATATTCTAGAAACAATATCTATTTGAACTAAAAACAACGATGAAATATTCAATTCCAAACCCTTAATCTAATCCGGCTTTATATTAATAGTCACATTATGTATAGTAATGCTATTTCTTGTGTGCTCTAGTAGTAATCAATGAAAGTGCTTTGATTTAGTTTTCAGTCTAATTCTTTTCAATTTCAATATTTTGAATAAACTTAATCAAATTACAGACTTTACGACCACCAGAGAAATAGTGTCATAAAGTATAATAATACAAATTGTACTATTCCTAATGTGATCCAGTAGTAACTAATAAAAATGCTCTGATCTAGTTTTTGGTCTATATCCTGTTGCGTTTGAAATTTCTGAAACTCTAGTTTCATTTTGCGATGAAGGGGTTCAAATCCAAATTACAAATTTTACGACCAGAAGAAATATAGTTGTCATGTTCTAGTACTAACCACTAGTGAAAACGATCTGATCTAATTTTGAGTCTAATTTCTGGAGCATTTAGAATTTCCAGTAACAACGCTAAACTCAATCCATCTAATTTCATTTCGCAATGAAGGAGTTCAAATTCAAACCCTTAATCAAATTACAAACTTTACAACCAGCAGAACTGCAGTGTCATTATATATAATAGTACAAATTGTACTATTTCTTGTGTGTTTTTCTACTGAGAACGTTCTGATTTAGTTTTGAGTCTAATTCCTGTTGCATTTAGAATTTTGAGTAACAACTCTAAACCCGATCCATCTAATTTGATTTTGCGTTGAAAAAATTCAAATCCAAATCCTTAATCAAATTAACAAACTTTACGACCGGCAAAAATATAGTGTCATTATGTATAATAGTACAAATTGTACTATTTCTTGTGTATTTTCCTACTGAAAACGTTCTGATCTAGTTTTGAGTCTAATTCCTGTTGCACTTAGAATTTTGAGTAACAACTCTAAACCCGACCGATCTAGTTTCGTTTCGCGTGCATGAGAATTTCATATATAAGTTGTTAAAACTATTGTTCGCCGGTGTCATGAGTTGCATCGCCATAAATAACAATGGAGCATATGTACAAAATCTTAATAACAAACAATTCTTCGCACGATCCGACGTCGAACGCTCCGCTCGCGTGATATACTTATGTATCTGTAACATTTGGAATTTTTGTAATATCAGAAAGTACCAGCGTTCTCTTAAATTAATATAGTTATTATTTGTTTGTTTTACACAATCGTACGAGTACCTACTTAATTAATTTAAATTTAAATAATATTTATTATATATTCATGTTTATACATGTTTCTATTACTGAACCAAGTCATTTCAAGAATTACCTTATTAATAAAATTAATAAAGTAAATTATTGGCAAGTACGTACTGGCTTTAAAAATACTAGTTATACTGCATCGATTTTGTCTTATTGTATAGTAATGTTTAAAATGCAAATTGATACTTTTGCATTTTAAACAATACAATCAGTAAGGCAATATTATGATTCTGCATTTTTCCTTCACTAATGATTAATTAAATTACATATTCGGCAATCGTTTAGACATATTTAAATGGTAGGATTTGTGTAGGTTATGTCAGTAGTTTTAATTTCAAACAAACGAAGACTTAACAGCTTAACCTAAACATATGCAAAAGTCCTAGCACGTATCGGTTTCATGAAGAGAGATTTATGTGAAAAAAATAAGTTTTTTTCAAATACAAATAATTTAAAAAATACAATATTTTAAAGTTTTTGCTTAAATTGGAAAACAGCAAGTAATTGTAATAATTATGGCAGCATCTTCATGAACTGTTCCATCTCTATTCTTAGCAACAAGTTCATTAAATTTTAAGATTATTATTTTATTTCGAGTTTTATTTTAATAATTATGTTTGACTAATGTAACTAATAACTAACGAAAAGTTTCATATAGAAATCTATATAGTTTTCTAGTAGTAGGTACTACTGACTCTATAAGTGGTACGACTAAGACGTTTTATAAATTCGTTAAATTTTGAGAATATTATTTTATTTCAAGTGTTATTTTAATAATTATATTTGACTAATGTTACCAATAACTAAAGAAAAGTTTTAGATTGAAATCTATATAGTTTTCAGTACTAGGTACTACTAACTGTATAGGTGGTACGACTAAGACGTTTTATAAGTTTTTTAAATTTTGAGAATATTATTTTATTTCATGTGTTATTTTAATAATTGTATTTGACTAATGTAACTAATAACTGAAGAAAAGTTTCAGATTGAAATTTATATAGTTTTCGAGTAGTAGGTACTCCTATGGCTATAGATGGTACGACTAAAACGATAAGGCGCCTTAATAATACGGATACGGAATCAGTAATTGTTAATTATCAACCAAATAATAACTAGCAAATAAATGTGTTATTTTAATTGCACTAAATATTACAGAGATTATTTCCTTATTTTTCAGTTAAAACCATACCAATTCAAACAAATTTTTGTCATGATGGATAAGTAAACTTACTTTCATAAATTGTATTGATACATAATACGCAATAAATATGTTTAATATGTAATTAATAAACGAACGTGTTTATTTTACATCACATCTATCAAATCCAGTTGAATCAGTGTGAGTTCTAAGCTATTTGCCTTTTTGCAATAATCTTATCTTGATCATCTTTCGATCGAAAGCTCTATGAAAGTAAAACTTAATGTTATGTGATTGCAATAATAACAAATGTTTTCATTAGAAATCTTTGTAAAGTTTTGTCGTTTGATAAACATACACCGCAACGAGAATGAATTGAAGCAAAAGGTTAATTTCTCTAAATAGCATGAATGATTATCCAATAATTTCACAATGTGTAATGTATTATTGGTATTTTGAATTTAAAAGTCTTGTTTTCTCTATTTTGAATAATTATATGCTTGATTTTGAGGGTGTGAGTACGCCGATTTCTAATAATAAAACAAGAATATAGTAAAAAGTAATTTTTCAAATACCTCTGTATAATTATAAAGACACGACTATGTTTACATTCGAAGTGGATGTTTAAAAATAGAATAGGAAAACATAAATGTCTTCCAGTTATGTAATATATTTTTATATGGAAACTGATAAAGAAAAATAGTTATTTTTTATCGTGTATCAGCATGCTTTGCATTAATAGGGCAGTTACCCCAAACAGTAGCCTTGACGACGATGCAGTTGTTAGTTCACAAGATAGTCCTTGTTTTTATGAAAAGTAACACGAATGACGAGTCCTAATTGTAATGAAAAATAATTTTAAAGAAGTAATGATAATATGATTCCGGTGAAAGTGTTGTAAAAATGTGATAATAATGTGAACGCGGTGGTATCGAATATTTATTTTGATGGGGGATGACATACATTTTAGACTTATTCACAAACCAAATAGAAACACATATTTGTAATGATAATTTTAACAAGTATCAGTTTATATTAGAAAAATGCTAAAAAAGACTATTAACACGTGTCAAATCCAAAAAAACTAAACAAATTTGAACCTGCTACAAAAATTAGAATATTTCACTGAATGATGAATCATTCGAATGCGCAATCTAGTGAAACAATGTTCTATTATCCTGATTCCTTCTTGGTAAATAAGGATGACGTAAAATGATCAATGAGGGCGTGAAAATGAAATAAAAGACATCAAAGTTCAAAGCAGATGATTTGTGCCAAGGCGGCAGTGTTTTATTGCGGCTTTATTTATTGCTGATTGTTGCACGTTGGACGACCGTTGTTTGGCGTTAAAGGATCCTAAACGGCGTACGCACGCACAACGCGCGACTCACAAACTGTCATCAACTCGCGCTCATGACGACGTCAAGGAACACTGATCAGGCAGGTGAGCTAGGGAATAATTTATTTATCCCACTATTTAGGAAACAAATATTACGTTTATCTAATGCCGGTATGTCAAATGCTTTTTGCTTAAAACTCTTCACAGAATTACAAAGTGTTTGAAATTAATTTTCAGTTATGCTAATCCGGGACGACGAGAGGGGGGGGATGAATGCTGAAAAAATTAATGTGATTTTAAAATGAGCATTTTTTTTAAATCAGAATTACTGACTAAGAACTTCATTATTCGATTATATGTTATATTTTATCTTATATTTCTGGATTTATATGTTTTGTCAGCTTTTAAACTTATTATAAAATTTCGTTCAATTTTCTTCATAATTATTTAAAAAGAATTAGCACTTATTCCATGCAGTCAAGAACTTCATTTTCAAATTTTTCGTTAATTTTTGTAAAATTGAAAATAAAAGTTCAAAATTATGAATGTGAGAGGCTATTTTAACCCGCCATTTTCATATAAGCATACTAGTTGTACATCTCATTTGATAGTTAGTAGTAATTTAATTTTCAAGGAAGGGCGAAGATTCAATTTAGACTTATATTTTTCGAAAACTCGGGACAAAAGATCTAAATCCGGGACAAATATTGGTTTTAGAAAAACCCGGAACACAAGGTGAAAATCCGGGACTGTCCCGGCCAAACCGGCACGTATGTTCACTTTACTACAGTACCAGCTACAGGTACAAACCTTACTAAAAAACCTTCAATAAACTAGTTCAATGCGATTTACAAATTATACTTAAACTCGTATGATAGGATAGAAAAGACTACTACCATTATCTCGAAAACAAGCACATTATAATTTTTTAATAATACTATTTTAAAGCAGAGGGCAAAACATGTGTAATCAGCCTGCACCTTAATTCTTATGACTGCGACTACCAGGATATAAATGAAAATGTATCAGCATTTTTACCAAAAGTTTTTTTTCGTTGGCAGTTGAAATCTTGTATTTGTTTATAATACCTAAATATAATTTTTAAGTCTTTTATATATAATCTCTATAATAAAGCTCACAAAAAGCTATTTCACAAGAGATAAATTAAATTAATAGTTATTCGACTTTTTCTGGTGAATATATCTTTCAAAATACCAGTTCAAGGTTATATACAATGAAATCTTTGTAAAAAATGTTCCTATAAAATTCATATTTCGCATTAGTTAAAATGTAGCTTTTATTTCGTAAAATTAAATTTTCATAAATCTTCATGAATATTTTAGAGGCGGACCTTAGACCAAAAATCGTTCAATTTTCATCCTTTTGGTCTTGATGTCACACAATTTATAAATTAATAAAACTAATAAAAATATGCATTTTTTACTTCAAATCCAAACGCCAAAAATACTGTTGCAAACAAAACTGGGATAATTTTATCATTCCGAAGATCATATAATATATTACTCTTAAACCTGCCATATCTAAACCTTAAAAAAAATAATTTCAATTAAGCATCTTGTTATCATGAAAATGTTATTAATGATATATAAATGATGTAAAACTTTTATTATTATCTGTGAAGAATTATATTATTAACGAATGTCTATTTCGAGTTTTTTTTAACATTTTTAGATATTATAAAAGTAAGTTTGATTATCAATTCAAAGTTTTTTTTCAATTTTTCTTTCAATTTGCATAATAAAACATATTTCTCATCAATATATAAAAATTATCACACAGAATCCATATCTCATAGAAACTGATATTTTTAACGGCGCTTCAAGTGTAAATTTTTCAAATTAAGTAGTAGTACTTCACCAGAGATTTTCAATGATGAATTGCTACAATATTTGTATTATCAATTATCAAACACTATATAATAGATGTATAAATATACTAACTATTTATGTACGGTGTTCTTATTAGCCGGCCCACCACTCTCTTCCTATTTTCTATTCACACGAAAAGTAATAGTGCTTTCGCTATGTACACGTCTTGCATCATGGACCAACAATAAACAATAAATAAATGAAAACAATAAATGTTTACAGATATTATCTAAAATGACATTAAATGTACTTTATCTACGAACGTACATATGTAAATATGTAAGATTTTGAAGGTACGAATTACAAATAGGGTAGGGCGGGGTACAAAGTTCAATTTGATTTTGAGCAATTATATTGTGAAAACGAAACCAATTTTCTAACAATAAATAACACATATCAAACAAACAAGTATCTGACTGTGTTCAGAAAAACTGCCAGTTAATTCATCCTTGTGGAAATGTGTTTTTTTTTGCCGATTTTTCAAAAATGTATTACCCCATAGACGGAGCAAAATGAGACGGTAAGAAAGCAAACAGGACCAATAGCTTATTTTTAGTTTTGAATAAATTTTATGAAATAATAGCACTATTCAACTAATGCAAAAAATAAATTTCATAGGTACATTTTTATATTGATATACACTGTATACTACCATGATCTGATATTTCGTTAGAAATATTCATCAGCAGATTTGGAATACCTATTTATTTAATTTATCTCATGTAAAATTGCTTTTTTGACCTAATTTAATTTTTTATTTACTATTTTTAATTGTTTATACCTTTGCAAGGGTAAAGCTTTTAAAGAGTTTATATTAAGGTCTCATAAACTAAACAACAGTGCTCACTACCATAAAAACTAACAACGAAATAAAATACTTTTGATATTGATTTTCAAACATTACCGATTATCTCATTACAGCAACGTCGTAAGAATCAAATTGATGGCTAATTATACATCTTTTTCCCTCTACTTTCAACTATTGTTGTGGAAAAACTCTTCACTTTACTTGTTATTGAATTATCCGTGATGGACCATTTTAGCCGCTTACATTTAAGCCCCGCTCTACCCTTATAAACATCCAAATTTTGCCAATTACATTATTTTAGCTAGTTCAAACTAGTTCCAGGTTCGACTCCAATCTAGGCCAGCTCGATATCAAACAGTATGACATCAACATTTTTCTTGGGGTTATGGAGATAAATATAATCTCAAGTAAAAATCGCCTCAGTGGGCATTGCTGCAACACATACACGACAACACTATTAGATATACATAGCTAATATAATCTATACATAAAAAAGAAAAATGGTTAGCAGCTAAGTTGTCCTCTCGAGAACCACACTGCTAAAAAAAACAATTCTATCTATTAATATATGTTGTTTTATAATTAATTTTAATCTCTATCTCAAGATGTATTACGATTGCGGCCTATTACGAATATTCATCTTTGAACACACTATCCAAGACTTGGATGTGCATATCTTATTTCAAGATTACATATCCAAGTATAATTCTTAAAGTATTTTCCAATCACCGGAACCATCGTAGAGATGTATTCTTAAACAAAAGGAGTATGTAATTAATACGAAAAAGATAAAGAAAAGAAATGTTACGCAACTTTTAACACAAACTTTTCCTAAGCGTCTCATTACTTCGGTTTGGAAGAAAACGGTGGGCGCGAGTTCAAACACACCCGCGATGCCATTATCATAGAATCATCTTCCAACACTTGGATTTATGAATGAATCATGAGTCAATTATAAAATATTAATTGAGTCATTTCAGTTAAAAATAAGATAACATTCTTATCTTTAGAAATATCTTAACAGTCCAGTAGAAGATGGAACTTTTCTCACAATCAGTTCGGCATTCGCAAAACTAAGGATACTTTAGATTTATATTCACTTATTTTGTTGTTAAAAAAATAGGTACAAATTAAGCTGAATTTTGTTTATTATGTGTTGAAAATTTGCATAATATCTAACCAAAAAAAAACAACTGAAGCGCAGATTTTTGTTACTTTTATAATATGAATTTTTGATTAAAATTATTAAATTTAAGTTTTTTTTACAGTTTCTTATTGATTAAAATTTGTTATAGAACAATTGATCAACCTTTTTGTGCCAGCGATCAGAACTACATGTTCTATGAGAGGTGTTTGCTATCGTACATCCTAACCTAATATATTTCTCGAGAGGGCAACCCAGCGGTCAACACTTTTTATTAGATATGTATATCTAATAGTGACTGTTGTTTATTTGGTTTGATTTTTGAAGGACCAATGATTTGTTGTAAAACACTTAAATTGTATACAAATGTAAAACATTTTAATTGTAAATACAAATATAATTTGTAGTGCCCACATGAGACTATTTTCACATGAAATTTTAATCTGAGATCTCTAACCTCAAGTGGATATTGACATCATACTGCTTGATATAAAGTTGCCGAGGTTGGGATCAAACCCGAGACAAGGTTGTGCTAGTCCTTGTTCTTAACCATTGCACCACAACGAGCTCTTAAGATTGTTCTGCATATTTACCAAAAACTTATCAGCTGTTTTAAAATGAGTCATAATGAAATAAATTCTAAGTTTGCATATAATGTAACATTTTGCAAATCTTCAACTTATGATTGTATTTCAATATAAATAATATACTTTCTGAAACATATTAACCACTTTTATTGATGCTAATAACTCTTCTAAAAATTATTATATTATTTATAGTAGAGAGATCTGATTCATTTCAAACGTTCTACTTTTATAGAGATGCATTTTTCGTGTGAAATATAAGTTTCAAAATATGTATTTGTAAAAAATGTCTTTATTATTAAAGTGACCATATTTTTTTGCATGAAATCCGGGACTATTTTAATTAATGTGTGTGAGAGCAGCGGAGGG
>NW_020536627.1:0-16841 GCF_003426905.1 Ctenocephalides felis
CATGTGAGTCCATGCTTGTCATCGTGGGGAGTTATCTCCGAAAAAGTGTTCATATTATGATTATTTTGAAAAAAAAAAAATTCAAGCAATTTTAAAATACAAAAAAAAACATTTTTTCCAAAAAATCCATTTTTTTCAATAATTCCAAAATTCTCAAAATCTAATTTTTTCAAGGTTTTCAAAATATTAAAGCTTTTAAAAGTTTGGAATTACGGTACAAGAAGTTCCATTAAATTGCCTTAAGGCACGATGCCATGCACCACTAGTTTTTCCAGATTTGTTGCGGCGCAGTGCCGCCTTGTACATTCCTAAATTTTGGCCAAAGAGTAATTTAGGTTGGACATCGCTGGACTAAATAGTAAAATTTTGAACAGTAGAGTTAGTAATGACGTAACCGCCAATAATACAATAAATATTAGCACAAAATTATGTTATTATAATCTTATATATAAAAATGAATCGCAAAATATGTTGGTAAGCGCATAACTCAACAACGCATGGACCAATTTGGCCAATTCTTTTTTTAAAATGTTCGCTGATGTCCAAGGATGGTTCTTATGGCGAAAAAAAATTGAATAATTGCAGGGAAAACTCTAAAAACAGCCTTTTATTTTTTCTCATACAAACGTTTTCGAACTAAAACATAGCATCAATTTGAGCTTTATTGCTATTATATAAAGTTCATATTAAATTGCAAGCACTCACTGTATACTCCTTCTAAACGATTATGTGGATTTTGATAAATCTCTCTGAAGTTTGTTAAGGACATTTTCGAGAATTATAAAGTACTGGGATGTATGTGCAATATTGTAGAAATAAATGGAAAAAATGAAAAAACGACATGTCATTGTCACTGTTTGCATTGAAACGAAAACTATCATCTGCCACAAATTTCAATTTACTTATGAAGCTAGACAATATTAGAATATGCATAATAAATTTATAATTATGAATAAAAAAGATGAAATGTCTATGCCGAAAAGCAGCTGAGATGTGCCAGAAAATAAAATAATATAAAATACAGTATATATATGGCAGATTGAATGATACACATATGTACAGGATATGACAAATTAATTCACTTGAAATATGAAATTAGGTATTAATCAGCGCCGGTCCTACTTTTAATGCGATGCATGCGAAAAATACGAGCGCACGCCTTAGAGAGCGCCAACACAAGATTCGGATATTAAATTTTCAATATAGTTTTTTTCTTCAATATATAATTTCTTTGCATCTTCTACTAATCTTTTCACATTTTTTAAATTTGTACAATTTTCACTTTACAACAACACATAGGAAAGTAAGGATGAATTCGGCCCCTCACGATATCGATTAGGAGAAGTTTAAGATGCAATTTTGGATAACTTAAATAATAAAATTAAATTAATTTAATCCAACATGAAGTACCAGTGTTATGTTATCACTATGGTTATGTTATACCGTTTAAAGATTTCAATTTTCAATATAGTGTGGGAATTGAGACTCATTATTTTATTGAAGTAAAACTTCTTTAGGCGCGACATGGGTGTAAAAACTTCTTTAGACGCGACATGGGTGTAAATCCGTACAAATGAAACGCGAACGCCAACGTTGAAGTTGAAGCTTACGACGCTAGTTAGCGCAGATGTCGCGAGTATATACTCCCGTCATGTCATGCGTAAGTCGAACGCTAAACCCTATATGAACTTGCATTAATAGAATCACGTTTTTTTACAAAAGAAGAGGTTGCTGTATTATGCCTCAAGGAATAAGACTTTTCTTAGAGAATAAATGTGTCATGGAATATAATAAATTTATACTGAATCTCGTTGAAGACAAAATAATATCTACTGCCACGGATATTTATGTAGTTTGCCATTCGACAGATCAACAATCATACATTCGTCAGCAGTTTCACCAAAAATCGGTTATTGATACCGGGGTTTGCCGTATGAAATAATTTTAGTTCTGAATAAATTTTACATAATAACTACTAATATTGATGTAAGTGATGGCTTAGCTAGTGGTTGTGTAGGAAAATTAGTGTACATAGAACGTGGCGATAATGATGAACTTCTACGTTTATGGTTTGAAATTTCCTGGTGAGATAGGTAACAAAATTAGGAAGAAAGCTGCACATCATATTCAAACTCTTAATATCAGTAGGACATCTGTGCCGATTCTCAGGAGATCTTCATCTATTCCAATGAATAGAAATAAAACCATATTTTCCAAAAGAAATCATTTTCCTTTAGTGTCTGCTTGTGCACTCACAATACACAAATCACAAGGTGGTACTTTTGATGAAATTGTATATGCTTCTATATGTTGCATTATCACGAGTTACCAGCATTAATGGATTGTTCATCATTTCTAAAAACAACGACAAAAAAATTTATCATGGAAGAAAACGGCCAGCAGGATTAATGGACTTAAAACTGAATTCCAAAGACTTTCAACTTGTAGATTAATAACACAAGAAGAAAAATTGAGTGAGATAATAGTTTGAACGACATTTCATTGTTTTCCTTTAACTGCCAAAGTTTACGAGCTCATTGCCTGATCTGCAAGATAAAGTGCTACAACGTTGTAAGTTTTTGTTATTTTCGGAAACTTGGATTAATAATGAAGAACGAATTGATATTCAGAAACTATTACTGCGTTACTCAATACAAACGATCAAACTCAAGAGCAGGTGGTGTAGCTGTCTATCATTCATGTTCAGTTACTCTTCATAATGCGACTCCTATGCAGTTTCTTGCGCCAACAATATTACTGGATATTCCTAATGAAATTACACAAGTAGGTGATATTGCAGTTGTCCGCTGTGTGAACACGCAGAATCAAACATTAATTATAGTCGTCCTTTACATTTCTCCCAATAAAAACATATCAAATATTATTAAATTTCTTCATCAGCGGTTACTTCATTTTTCTAATGAGGGTGCAAAACTTTTAAACACTAATCACAACGAGATACCATTAATTCTTGCTGGAGATTTCAATGTCAGTTTTCGTTCAGAAGAATCTCAACCATTAATTGATTTTTTAAATAATAAATTTAATTTAACAATGAATAATTCTCCATTTGAATCAACCACAAGATATGGCACGACTATTGATGCAGTTTTCTCCAGAAATGTACATAGTTTACAAAGCAAAATTTATGTCTCTCATTTCAGTTATCACGAACCTATTATATCATATATGAAATATGATAGCAATTAATCTATCGCTGTTGTTTTAAACTGTGTTATTGATGTTATGTGATTATTAATAAATGATTTTTAAAATTCAAATATGATGTTTTTTTTTATTTTTATCTTAATTGCCTACTCATACAATATTAAAAGTTTTACTTCAATAGCGTGTGATCCTTACGCGCACTCTTTTTTTTAAAGTATTATATTTTTTTAAATTATATATATGCATTTTGGCGTGAAGAGTCATTTAAAAAACAAAATTATTATTTTTAGGTAAACGGTGAATATTAGTATATTATATAAAAAAAATGTAGAAATGGATACAGAACAACGTCTGTCGGGTCATCTAGTTGAAAACAAATTTTTAAGTTCTCGAAAAGCGTTGGTTTGTACATACCAGAAAATTTCAGTTAAATAATTTGTCTTTAATCAATATTAAACTTAGGTTATGAAACTATCGATACTATATATAGTCAGTGGCGTCGGAACCGTGTGGGCTGGGTTGGGTTTGAGGCCACCATGTTTTTTGATGGGTGATCTTAGCCGGTAAATAAAAATTTACGCGGTAAATAATATAATCTTCGAGAACGTTCGATCGTGTTTGTTCGCATTTGATTGGTTGCATTCAGTTGCGTTGAGATAAGATATTGATTCAGTGCGAGTAGTGTTAGAAGTTAGAAGTAAAATCTTTTCTTTGCTTGGAGATCGTCGCTAGTTCAACTTTAAAGGTAGGAATGGGTTTATTGTTATTTAATTTAATAATTTAAATACTGAGTAATTTTTACTGTAATGTATGTATTAATGTAATGTAAAATATAGTATACATTATAATAACTATTCAATTAATAAATAACTGTTCGTGAATAACAAGTAAAAATATTCGTAGGAAGTAAATAATTTTTTTCGAGAGAATTCCAGTCAATTTGAGTTCAAATTCAATTTTAAGATTTGAAATTTCCAAAAATATTTTTTTTTCACATTTCTTTTTGGCTGTTTTAGAGTGAGGATATAGGCTAGTAATAGTTTTTGAGCCCTCCTCCGACATCATGGCACACAAAAAAACTATCAAGGATTTCTTCAATCGCACTTTTCATCGTGGAAAAAAAACTGTTAGTATCACCGCAGCTGACACATTACAGCAAGGAGAACACATTCATGACAGTGATGTTCATGATTCTGCAGTCATAGGACTAAGAAATGACCAACCTTCTTTACAAAATACGCGACACAGTCATCATAGCTATAAAATTTCTGAGATTCCATCTATATTGTTAAAATATCACCCCAACTCTCAATTCGTGTTTCCGAAACAACAAACGTGACCGAGTCGAATCGAAGTGTGCAGCACAAGTGGTTCACTAGTTTTCATTGGCTACATTATGACATTGAACATGATCACCTTTTATGCTACGACTGCATTGAAGCTTGTCATTTTGTCAGCAAAACGGACTCTGTAGACTAATGCCGAAGTGGCATTTTTGAATTTTGGTTTCCGTAATTGGAAAGACGCTCTTGTAAGATTTAACACGCACCAGAAAAGTTCTTTTCATCAAAAATGTAAATCCTTATACGCCACAGAGAAATTGGTAATACTGTGGAATCTCAGCTTCATGATCAATATGCACAACAACAAAAAACCGCAAGGAATTGTTTGTTGGCAATAATTAGTTCAATATACTATTTGGCTCGTTCAGGAAATGCTTTTAGAGGACACAGCATGCAAGGTGGAAATTTGCAACTCTTATTAGAGAAGAGATCTTCGGATATTCCAGAACTAGTTTTATGGCTAAAAAAACGGGATGATTATTTAAGTGCTGGTATTCAGAATGAAATTTTGCAGTGCTCTCTTGAGAAGACTTGTTGAGGAAATGAGAGCATCACCACGCTTCTCTATTATCGCTGATGGCACAACTGACTGTTGTGGAAAAGACCAATTTTCATTGTTTATACGTTTTGTTCATCCAGACTTACTCACTATAAATGAAGTGTTTGTTGGACTTTACAACCCAGAAGACTCCAGAGGCTCTACACTAACTGCAGCGATAAAAGATATTCTGCTACGACTAAATTTACCCCTTTCAATGCTATGTGGGAAATGTTTTGATGGTGCTCGTAGTATGTCGGGAAAAAACAAAGGATGAACTACATGATGAGCAACCCAAGTCGATACATGTACATTGCTCTAATTATTCTCTTGATCTCGCATTGCAGGAAGTTATCAAAGAAAATGATAAAATCTGTGACATTCTTTGCTTGGTTAAGAATTTATCGAACGCTATATGGATCTTCTATGAGAAGAAAAATTTACGAAAGCGTTGTAGAACATGCAATAGAAGATGATCTAGACAAAAAATGGCATAATTTAGTTGCAATGTGTCCTACTAGCTGGTGTGTTCGTGTCACAGCTCTTGCACGGTACAAGAAAGAGTATTCTAGGGTCCGAGAAACATTGCATAAGATTATTGATGAACCATATGCAATAACAACAGAGAGAAAAGTGACAGTACCTGAATGGCTAAAAAAATATCTAGTTTGAGACTCTATTTTACTTGAATGCAACGATAGAAATATTCGGTCCGTGCGAAATCCTTGCTAGAGCGTTGCAGTCTCCAAAGCAAACAGCAGCTGGTGTGTACCGATCGGTACAAATCGTAGTTTCGCAACTGAAGGCTATGAGAACTTCAAACGCTTTTCAGAAGATTTATAAAGCCACAACAGACGAAGGATCCAGCTTGGTTTGTATCCAACAATTACAAGAGCAAGAAAGGTACCGAAAAAATTCGAACACACAACAAATGCCGTCCCGTCCACAGAACTTGACGGGGAAACAAATTTTAGGAAAAATTATTTTGAAATTCTTGATTTGTTGATGACTGAGTTGAAAGACCCTTTCGATCAAGGAGGATTGAAGACCCTCATTCGACTTGAAAATCTTCTAGATCCTCTTCAAGGAAAGGACATTCCCAACTTGGATGATTTTCAAATGTTATTAAAACCTTTCTCATATGACTTCGATGTAGATCTTCTCAGAACGGAGGTGAAAATGTTGTCAAGTATAACATTGGACCCACGTTCAGAATGTTGTAAAGATTTAGCTGAAATACTTTCTAAAGAATCTAAAACTGTCAAATCGGTGCTTCGGCAAGTGATTCAACTACTTATTATCGTGTAGACTGTTCCGGCATCAGCTGCTTCAGCCGAACGTTCGTTCAGCGCCTAGCGATGATCAGAAGAGCATCTCTTAAATCCATTTTAAAAAAAACGCTCATCACTTTATTTATTTATTATGCTTTCATTCTTATTATGAATTTTTTTTTATTATTATTTCGTTGTATTATTTTAAATATTGTTATTTTGTTGTATTTGTTTTTTTTTTCAATTTTTTCTGAAATTATTTGTATGATTCAAAAAATGTACTTTATTAATTATATTATCATTATTAGCTTTTTATTTGATATTAAATAATCATATGATACCATTGCAACAGAAATACTGTTCTTTACTTTGTGTGATATTTTATTCAAATCCTTACCTAATGTTACCAGATGTTATTTAGCAGTTGTAACCAGTGTTGCCAAGTACAGGTGTGAAAACCGTAAACATGGCTGAGTAAAAAAAACGAGCTCACTGGCTGACTAAAAAAACGAGCCCACTCAACAAAAATTTGGTTCCGACGGCACTGTATATAGTGAAAAAGAAAAATACATATGTGTGAGCCTAACTCTCAAAAAATAGTTTAAATATGTCGGATATATAATAGTATCTGACATACGAAGCCGAAGAATCAGCATTTTTTGCTATATCACACAAAAATGAGCATTAAAAGTACTACGTTGGTTGGAATGTTACGGGCACACAAGAAGAGGAGGCTAGGAAAACTTGCCAATTGAACAAAGGCTGCATGGAATGTTACTCGTAGTAATTATACGATTCCAATTAATGGAAACTTACAGTTTATAAAAGTAAACGAATAAAAAAACATTATAGTAAGTACAAAACATCAAAAAGTGAGAATGATGCAAAAAAATTACATGAAACTGTATCGTTTTATAATGAAACTAAATTTTGGGTCACTGACTAAATAAATGGCACGAAAGTACGTCAGATAAGGTTCCAAATCGTGATTACTTATTTCATACAGAACTACGATGGTTATCAAAAGACGCCTGTTTAGATAGGTTTTATAAGCTGTTTACTTCGGTGTTGAAGTTTTTGAAGAATACTAACAAAGATTTGCGATCCAAACTAATTCAGTACAAAAGTGACATCGCTTACTTGACCGATTTATTTAAAAAATTCAATGAATGCAATCTTCAACTCCAAGGCGATGAAATAAATTTAATTGAAACAAAATCTGTTAATATTGCATTCATTACAAAACTGTTCATATACAAGCGAAATTTCGGACGAGAGAAATTAAGCCAGTTTCCAAACTTATCACAAAAATAAAAAAAAGATAGCGACATACATTCCTACCAAGAGCGCTTGAATGCGCAATAGAGTGGATCTCCATTCAGATTTTTCTAAACGATTTAAAGATATTTTGCAAATAAATATATCTGATTGGATATAGTAGAATATGGAATTTGGATGCTCTGCGAAGCAACATCAGGATACATTTGTAATTTTAAAGTGTATGCAGGCGCTGAAGCAACGCTACAAAACCATCCTACATTCGTACATAGGATTCCACCATCATATTTATATGGATAATAACTACAATAGCGTACACACAGCCGAATACCTCCTCCAGACAAATACAAGAATGTTGTGCAACAATTAGAGCAAACACAGGGAATAACAATAAAAAATCTTACCTTGAAAGAACATAAAACCAAATTTGCACGAGTGGGAAACGTTTTTCTAAAAGTCTTCTTCGCAAAGCAAAGGGAAACCATCTTATTTAATAAAGCTTATAAACAACTACTTGAACGACCATAAATTCCAAGTAAAAATCAGAGATTCCTTCTCTAGTGTTAAGGATATTCCGGCAAGGGTTGCACAAAGCTCCTTTCTCAGACCAATACTATTCACAACATTTATTTACGACCTACTAATAAAATATTTTTAATAAAATAAAGTGAAGTAATGAAGTAAAATATCTAGGCATACAACTTGACCGATCCCTAATTAACACAACTAAAACAAAAACAAAAAAATAGCACAAGCACAAGGCTTATTACATCTCTTAGATCTTTTAGACTATATTATTACATCTCTTAGATCCTAAAGACTACTTTTATATCGTAAGTACTAGTATACTTACGATATAAAAGACGACTATATCTTTCCCTGATAAGATCCATTTTATCTTACGGCCTTCTTATGTCAAGAACAAATATGGACAAAATACAAAATATTCAGAACAAAGCTTTAAAATTAGTGACGGGTTATTAAACACAAGAGTTATTTTAGAGAGAGAAGCATCAAAAATTTACATTTAAAGATAAAATTCTGGTAATAACATTTTATGAAAAATCTCCAAAGGCTTATTATTTTCGAAGACAGATATTTATACTTCCAAATCCTCAAACAATACAATAATTCCATGGCAAGTTGGTGTTAATAATAACCTATTTCGATCATTAGGAGTTGCTAATTATCGTAAGAACGATAATTCTTCTAAATATTGTGTACTAATGTTTAATGAAATTTATTTATCTGCTGATTTAGTAATAATTTTCCAATGGAATTAATTGTACAATGAAAAATTTACGAACATAGATGTAAAGGAGTATAAAGCTTCTTGGAAAGATATAAAAGGGTACTATAATTATGATACAAATGCAAGATTATTCCGAAGATGTTCTTCTTTAATCGAACATCATCTAGACAATACTAAGATGAAAAGAATAAAAATAAGTCTTGCAGCACAGTTTTTTCTCAGCGCATAGAGGAAGGCCTCCAAAATTCGGGTTACTTGGAAGCTAATGGAAGGTCCACTACGTTTAATACAAGGGAATTTTTTATCTTTATGTATCTTTATGGTTCGACAGTGTGAACGGTTTATGCAAAATACTATTAAATGGAAAATTATTTCATTGTGCTATTTCTAATAACCCCATAATATATAATTTTGGCATGTAGCCAAAAAACTATTGAAATCTACACAAATCATAAAGATCAAAGGTTCTGTCCAAGTACTTACAAAGAAGTTCTTCCTTGCGTTAAGAACTGGTACTTATGAAAAAAAAGGAAAATATATTCGGAATTTAATTGTTTATGCACAAGGAACTTCACCCAAAGTCCTTTGGAGAGTTTATTTTTTTGGAGAGTGGCTAAAAATGGAAATATATATATATATATATATATATATATATATATAACTTCATTAGTAGATGTGTAAATAGTCAAAAAAAAAATGGTATTCTACTAAAAGAAGTTTTGTCAAATTTAGGAACAACTTTTACTAGTAATTTATTTGAAAGTTATATAGACCAGAATCTAATGGTGTATGTGAACGTATGCATAAGGATCTTATCCAAATTTATGTACCACCGTACATAAATCGACAAATTACACACCTTCTGAATTACAAATTGGGGAAAAAATTTAATTACCTTTATTTGTCAGTAAGAGTTGTGATATACAAAACAATTACGAGATATACACAAATGAATTAAAATCTAGATTACAATAGACAAATTTAAATGCATCAATAATACTGGGTAGAAATTTATAGATTTCTATCCTAGTCTCTGAGTAGTGAATACATAGTTTCGACAAGTTATTAAAGTTATTCATGTATATACACTTTTGTCCACAAACAAAGCTATGCTTATTTACTTTCTGGAATTATTAAGATTTAAACAACGTTGGTAAATCAAATCTATCCCTTTACCATTATTCCTCATCTTTCATAACTATGCACCATACAATTACAACCTTGTTCAGGTCTTACTTATACCCAGATAAGACTGATAAAAACAAACCCTCCATTTTCAAAAATGATCTTAACCAATTTTTTATTTTCACAATGGTTTAGTGCTAAAAGCCTTCCAATTGATTAGATGCACCAGATTGTTTTTATTTTTAGTTTTTCTCTAGTGGAACCAACTGGGTCTGGTATGTAAAATTTCTCTCCTGTATCTGCTATGCTGATAAATCTATATTTTGGTATTAAATAATGTAATTTTTTAAGCTGAATAATATAACAGGCCTGGTTTCAAAACATATAAACCATCATTTTATTTTGACACATTGTTTTTACTATTTATCAATAAGTATAATAAAAAATGTTTACATAATGATTGAAGTTTTTGTTAATTTTAAGGGGTAACTACACAGTTCCCATACAGTAAGAATGAAAGTGAATCTATATGAAAAATATTAAACAGGTTGAAGAGAAGTAATACATAAGATAAAAAAGGAGTATTAAACCAACGAACAATATGTCTGTTTTATGATAAATTAATATCAAATTTAACAATTTAAATTATAGACAGCAGAATGGAAAGCATATATGTTGGCAATAGTAAAATTTGTACATCTTAAATTAACTGCTGAATTCATAATCAAACAAACAATTACTGACAGATATTGGTAAATAAAGATGTATATTTCATTAACTTGCTGAATCCAGCTCTAATAGTAGAACAATTGGCTAAGATTTCGATCATGTACTATGAATGACATGTGCCTTAAAGTGTTTCGTGCACATTTATTCATATTAATCAGGAATATATCTATTACGATAAAATACATGCAGGTACTTACATCCACAAACTCTTCTTCAAGTTACCTCATGTAGTTATTAAATATAGGTGATTTTGTACAATAAAACATTCACATGGGTCTCCATCATGTAGAATAGGGTTTCCTCACCGACATCTGAAATTATAAAATACTATAGTAATTCATATAGATATAAAAAAAAGAAAAGTAAGTACCCACGAAAGAAAATATTTGGAATTGCAGCATAAGTATTAGCCATAACCTATCTCTTAAAACGATATCCACAAACAACAAATTGCCTACGCACTTAATAATCATAAATACGACGAACATTAGGTTTTAAATTAAATCAAAACAACAAATTCACGGCAATGAATATAACTATAAATATAAAAGCGAACGTTATTAACGAATATTTCTCATACCAAATCAATGCAAAAGTGAAATAAGATGCTGCCAAATTTCGTTGCTTTTGTCATGTACTAAATAAATAAGCAAATTTATCAATCCTTCAAACTACTAACCAAAAGCTTGCAAATAATGTTATCGCCACTGTAGATCATTAATTGTGTACTAAATCACTGAATTGAAACAAAATCGGACAGAAAATCAGAACCATATACAATACTATTCTTTTATCTATGCAGAACACACTTGTTGAACCTAATGCGAAATGCGAGTACCATCAACGACATATGTACATAGATAACGAATGCTAATAACAGTAGAGCGAACAGCAAACGTAAGGGTGTCGGCACACCTGTCAATAACGAGAAAGCGCAACGGCGCTACGATAAAACGTTAAAACGGTGATCTAACAGTTCCGAAAGATTTTTATTACATACTAGCTGACCCGGCAAACGTTGTTTTGCTAAGTATTTCTAAACAATTTCTAGAGAATCAAGGAAAAAAATGCTTTATTTTAAGTGTATAAGAATGTGTAGTGTATAATCATAGATAAGGTGTATAATGAAAGTCTACTTGTTCAATATTATATAATTTATATTAACATTATTTGTTTGTCCACATTTAGTTAATACAATCGAACTGGAAGTTTTATACACTTTCTATGAAAAACGTATACAACTGTGCAGCACCTGATTTAGAAACTTGGCGCACTGAGGCACTGACAAAAAATGCCGCCCCATTTATACTTAAAATAGTTTTTATATATCATTTTTCTAAAATTAAAATGACTATTTGATTGCTTGGCAGGCATCGTGCCTTAAGGCAAATTGCTGAAACTTTCCGTACCAAAAATTAAAATAAAAAAAATTTGAGTTTTTTATATTTTGAAAATTTCAACATTTTTTTAAACCAATCGCGCTGCTTTAGCTGCGTAGAGACAAAGATAGAAGAGTGTAAGCGCCGCGTCGCAGAATAACGAATAAATAATATTACAAAACCCATAGAAATGTAAACAAAAATTATACTTATTATTAAAATATCTGATAATTTGATGTGAACATGTCTAATAATCACTTTTGACCACCAAATGTTTCTTTTTAATTTTTTTTTATTGGAACACCGAAACCGCTAGACCTGCCTCCCACAAAGTTAAGCAGTTAACGGTCGGGTTTTTTTTCGTGAAAAGTGATCTAAAAGAGCAGGTTTTTTATTGTGGATTTCAAAGTTTAATAATGTAATATGTGTTTCTGATAACATTTTCTTTTTATTTATTTTATTTTGTTTAAAATTAACAATATATATTATAATACTGATGATCGCTTTGATGGTTTTTGGACTACCTTTATGCTCTATGTATAAACTATTGTGTTATAATATGATAAATAATACGAAATTTTTATTTAATAACTTTTAAATTTTAATAATATCTATTTATCTGAAAATAATATAACAAAATTATAAACAAATAAGAAAATTCAAGTAAATCAGTCATTCAGGTGAAAAATTCATGTACAATCACTAATATATCTCAAGGACAAAAAGTATTACTTATTTAATTTTATATATAATAATAAAAAATATTATCATATGATGGATTTCGAAACATTTTTCCACTGCCCGTTTTTTAGGCGGTTTTTACATGTTTATTTCTATTCTCAAAGTCGTTAAAGATTGATTATTATATATACAATTATTAATTGATCTGACTTATCATATCTAAACTAACATATCTCAACAACGGGCCATTGTAAGCCTTTTATCGCATAAAAACATAAACATTAACTTTGGCGAGCAGCGCTCGGGTTAGCCCGCTAGGATACGACAACTAGGCGCGAGCAGTGTTCGTGCGTACCCGTTAAGTGGTTCTTCCCGAAGGAGAAGCTTATGTTTTCATCAAAAAATCCGATTCGCTAATTTATGTTTTCTCAACGTTTCAAGCCATTCTGAATCGAATGAGACCAAATTTGGAAAAAGTATGTGTGTGTGTGTGAACAGATTTTTTGCCGTAAATCGACGTTTCTCAAAAACGGCTGGACCGATTACAAAAATTTAAAAGCCATTCGATGTATCTCGATGAGGACTATTGTTTGTCAGTTTTGTGCGACGATCGGCCAAGCCGTTTTTTTATAAATCGCAGAAAGTGAAAAACCTTTCGTCTACGTTTTAGCCCGCAATTCTGAACGATTTTGAAAATTAAAAACCGTTGAAAGATATTGGTTGAGAATCGTGCTGATTAGTTTTTGGTAGAGATCGGCCGAGCCGTTTACTTGTAATAAGGTGTTAAAATTTTTTGTCGTCGATTTTTATCATTATTTTTGACGGTAGATACCATGGTCTTCTAGATCATACTCAAATATTACGGCCCTACGACAACTCGTTTAGCTTAAAAATTCGTCAACGTTTGCAAAAATTAGTATGGTCTTTTTGGCATTTGTCAAAATTAGAACTTTCATCGACGTTTCCTCAAATACGCCTGAACCGATTTGAACGGAAACTGGTTCAAATATAATAATTGTTGATTTGAAAAGTTGCTTTTTGAAAATATTCCGAGTTAACGTGTTCGTTCGTTTTCAATTATGTGTAATACATCCACTCATAAATTAATTTATTTTTTATTGATTAAGTCGATTATTTACACATATCGGAAAGTTCATGTAACTTGCCTCAAGGCTAAATACCAATACCAACTAGTTAAATAAATTATTGCAATATATTGGAAACTTTTAAAGAATAATTAAATCAGTTTTTTATAATTACAGGGAAAATATGGACAAAATGACACAATGGACTTATTTACAAAATTGGCTAGTTTTAAATACTTTTCCAAAACTGTATAAAATGTAGAAACTATAATCACAATCCTTTTAGATAATGCGCGTCATTGTCACAATCCTGTTAAGGTGCGTCCACACCTAACGAACGAACACGAACGAACATAAATGAACGTACCAGAACGAACGGCAACAGCATAGTGTGGACGCCACAACGATCACGAACGAACATAAACAAACATGGCGAGCAATGTTCCGCAACTTGTCGGTACATCAAAGGGAATTGTTCGTTCATGTTTGTTCTCGTATGTGCAGTGTGGACGCTACCACGAATGTAGACAAACATTTCTTTTTTGATGTAAAAATGTGCAGTACTGCATTAGTTAATGTAGTGTTTATAATAAGATATTGATGTTATTAACAAATTTTGTAAATTTGATGACTTTAAATAATTTTGCTCTTTCCGCCACTTTAAATAATAAATCTGACGTTTCACGGTACATCCTCGAACAAAAGATTCAAGCCATCACTACTTGAGGCCTTTGTTTGGAATTTTTTGCGTTCGTTCGTGTTCCTGTTCGTTCTTCTTTGTATTTTCTTGTTCGACATGTTCGTTCGTTAGGTGTGGACGCACCTTTACTCAAAGGTATATCGCCTCTTCAAAATTTCATTTTCAGCACATTTTTTTTGGAACATATGTTTTATATTTTTACTCAATTCTTGACAATCGTAGAAGACGATTAAAATAGTTTCAGAAATTAATGACTTATTATTATTCAGTAGCCAAAGCTCACACCAAAAACTCTGAGGTATATAACAATACTTTGATACTATATAAAAAATGAGGTTTCAATACGTAACTCTTTGAGATAAAAGTGTTTCCCAAGGCGTGGAAAATAGCTAAAGTGATTCTAATTCCTAAAACAGATAAAGATCTTGTCTACTGAAGTCATACCGACCTATAAGCTTACTATCAACCATATCAAAATATTTGAGAAATGTTTATTATCCAATTTTACATATTTGAAATGTACAATTGACAGGCCGCAAATGTGATTATCGTAAGCTCTATGCAAAGTTTTTTTTGACAATTTTCATCAATTAATCACTAGGTATACGGAAGATTTGGAAGAAACTTTCTGAAATGAATGTTCATTTACACTATCTACTCAAATATTCTTTGATAAGTATCGAAGACGTCGTTTAAATGTCGATGTCGATTAAAGTTTAATGAGTAACAGTTTAGTGTTTTATAATCATTATGTCATCAGGATATTAGGTAAATGTACAAAAGTTGAAGGGACGTGAATCATATGATGATTGGGCTGTTGCAGCATAAATTATTTTAATTTAGAAAATTTAGCAGAATGCATTGTGGAGCCAAAGCTTGAAGAAGAAGTAGATTTCATTAGAAAAGGCAAGAGCAATATTAACGTTAGATACCAGTTTATATGTATATATAAAAGAAACAAAAACCTCAGATCAGCTATGGTCAAAGTTAAAGCAATGTATAGTGATTCAGGTTAATGTCGAAGAATAAATCTCCTAAGGACATTAATTTGTACAAGATTAATTAATTTTGATTCAAAGAGTTCATATATCAACGAAATAATTGAAGCAGGGCAGCGATTGAAGAGAACAGACTTCAATATTGATGATGGATAGGGCTCTTAGCTCTTGGCATGATTGCCGGAGAAGATTTCGCCGATAAGTATGGCCTTTGCGCATTCCGGCACAGCCATTACGCAATAAAAACGAAGCTGTATGATATAGAAAACAATGTTGCGCTTAATAATAAAGAGAGCGCTTAATAATGAATCGTTTGATTCAAAGTCGTCAAGTGTCCGAACCCAATAAATGGTTGGAAAGCGAAACGATGAATGACAAAAAATCAAGTATAAGAAGTTCATTTAAGAGAGTCATTTATGAACATAGAAATCTAGGAAAGTGGGTATTGCCAGTAAGACAATGCTCAACATCATGACCTAAATCAAAACAAAGTCAATCAAAATTTAGGGAAATATGATGAGAGCCACCAAAAGACACAAATAAAACATTCTTTGTATATTTCATTTCGTTCGAAAATCAAGTAACGGCTAAACATCCCATATGGCTAGTCTACTCCATTTTTTTTCAATACTTCGGGCAAATTTAATGATAATACTAACATCAGCATTATTGATGAAGCTGTCCGCTCGAATTTACATACCACACTATGTGCCAAAAGTACAATGTTTTCCGATAACAAGATATAGGAAAAATTGCAATTACAAAGCGAGCTGAGAATATGGTTCAACGAATGCGGAGCTACAACGTTGCGGTCTTTAACAAAGTGGTTACAAATTATTAGACACCACGGCCATGAGAACACATTACCAGCTGATGCTCATTCTGGTCTCAGACCTCAAAGTGAACACATCGTGATTCAAAAATATTACATAATACATAAAATATTACATATACATAAAACTACCGAACAATAAATACATAAACGAACTCCAGAATATTAGTAAAGATCAAATACTGTCACAATACCGTGGCATAGAAAATTATTTAATTTCTACGTATAATGAACATGACTACTGCCAAGTACAAAAACGACTCACAGATGATAACATCCAATACTTTACTTATCCATTACATACTAATAAAAATAGTAGCTGAAGGTATTCCTCCATATGTTGAAAATGAGAAATTTATGATTATCTAATTGGAAGAAATATTAAAGTTAAAAAAATATTAAGAATGACCCAAACTGTGAACAACATAAATACGATCTCCTGGTTCATATAATGTTTTTAAA
>NW_020536628.1:0-17831 GCF_003426905.1 Ctenocephalides felis
TTTTGTATAATGATTATTAGTAATATGGTAACACATCGTGATGCACACATTCATTAGTGTCAACCATTATACACATTTAATAATTATAAATTATAAATTCTATATTTAAAATAGCATTAAATATGTACAATATTTAAAAACAATAATGTAATTAAAGTCATACTTCAAATATGACATGATCGGTTTGTCATTGTAATTAGTATTTAGAAATGAACCTTCATTAGAGAAATGAAGTAATTGCTGATTAATAAATTCTATATTATTCGTTCACACAGTGGATTATGTTAAACAACTCCTAAACAAATATTTGTTTTCGCAACTTCACTTATCATGTAATTGTGTTTGATAAACTTCATGTAATTAAAATTAACATACATTCATGACTGGTTGTATGTTTTTTACTTTTTCGCTGGCGATATAATCTCGTTTAGCTGTAATATTTGCCTTATCTAAAAATGTTTTCCATTCTAATAACTTCAAAGATTTATAGAAACTACGAATAATATAGAAATAATTTCTAATCAATAAACCTTCGTTTATCATTTTACGTTTTATTATTTTCAAGGAACAGGGTAAAATATTCTTCTGATTCAGACATTTTTCATTAAATCAAGAACTGTACTACGATGTAACTTTAAAATATTTATTTATCTATGCCAATTTCCTTGTTGATATCGGTACGCATTCAACGCCTCTGCCGGTACGCATACAACGCTGATGCCGGTACGCATACAACGCTGATGCCGGTACGCATACAACGCTGTTGCCGGTACGCATGCAACGACAGATCTCTATTCACATACGCGACGACAAATCACAATCGACCCGTATAGAAATGATATCATCGAATGCGAATGACAAATCATTGGCACTCGACTCTTCTATTATCGACTCTTATCTGCCGTAACGCACTTCCGTTGCATTTGTACGGATTTACACCCTAGTTGCACCTAAATAAGTTTTACTTCAAAAACAAAGTTATCATAACTGCATCTTTGTGACGCGGCATAATAACATATGGGTGAAGGTAAAACGCTTTATAGCACAGAAAATACATGGCATTTTGACAGTATTTAGTACCATTTGTAAGACAAGCGCTACGTAACATAGCCTTGCCATAACATTGGTCTATTTTACGGCAGAATGGGCCCCAAATCGTTTATCACGTTCATGATCCAAGTATGTTCTCATCATAAGTGAGCGAACATATCAGCTTGATATGGTTTTGTGACAATTGAATTTATTTAAGTAATGCCATCCATAACTATAGAAATTTGACTTCATTCATTTTTCTTTGGTCAAGAAAATTCTTCTCGAAGTGCGGAGCAAGTATATATTAATTCCGTACTTCATGTTTTTTATTTTCAAATCATTTGTGTCAGCCTTGGCTAAAATATGATCAATCGGAGCTAAATATTCGATAAAAAAGGAATGTTAAGATAATGTATGTTAAGGGGCTATATTCTTATTAGTTGGTAATAAAGAGCCAAAAAGATATGTATTTGCTGTGCGATCGGGCGTTTTACACATAAAACGAAACTCACATATGCGTTATCAACGAGACGTCAGAAAGATGCACTTATATTAAAATTGTTATTTGGCATTTGTGCGTTTTGTAGGTTAGGTTTTTTGTGTGAAACGCCTGATAGCAGAGCGAATACATAGTTTTTCGACAGTTCGTTACTACTAACTAATACGAATATAGACCCGTAACATAGCGTTACCGTAACATTTCTATTTTTATCGGAAAATTGGCCTCTAAATATTATAAAAAATAGCAAAAGTCTATGATTGTGTGGGTTGAACAATAAAATAATAAAATTATGAAACACAAGAGTGACTTTGCGTATAAGTCTGTATTTGTTACACAAAACATTTTTAGATTTTCCAATCATCGGTAAAAATGTATTGGAAAATGCACACTTCTACAAAACTAAAAATCACGATAACAAATTAGAATTTTCAATAATTTAACACGGGGATATAATTATTAAAGCAAAATTGTCACATTCGTTCGATGTCGTCTATAGGAGGCATTCGTTTACTCACGTTGTCAAGTGGATGTCGCCTATAGGCGACGCTACGATTTTAGAGATTATGCTTATTATTACCTATACACTGTTCTGAAGTAAGGTCCTGTGGCCATTCCACAACCTGCCCGATGGTTTCCATGCCTAAAATCATCATCAATGTCCAGAACATTAGCAAGCAGACTTTTCGAAGATCGCTCTTTCAGTTCGACGACATCATGCATGTGTTTCGAAGGTGGCGGCACAGGAACGGAATAGTCGGAGGCGCCCGATGAACCGGATCTAGTTTGTCCAGGTCTGCTCATTCGCAAAATGCAAGGCAACCAGTAAAGGAATACGACTCTTATCTGAAAAAATAAAAATGAAAAAATTGTTTACTTTTTGAATATAATGCGACGAAACAATTTTTCAATTACATAAACTATACTGGGCAAGCGGTGCGGATATCGGTTAGGACGTGGCCTAGCACCAACTAGTCCCAGGTTCGCTGGTTCGATTCCAGCTACCGCCATAGCCCGACATCAGGCAACTTTGATGTAAAATTTCCACTTAAGTTTATAGAACTCAAATATAGCCTCAAGTAAAATCGCCTCTCGTGGGTATAATTGCATATGTAATAAAAATGTCGGCAAATACTTCGTGTATAGATAGTTGGTCATAACTGGACTGGGCAACTACTGGGTTGCCATCCATTCAAGATCCATATAATAAAACAGTCAAAACAATTACTGAATGTCCTAAGTGTGTCAGATTGTAATTAAAAAAAATTATAAAAAAACTATATTAATTATTAACTTACCGTAAAGTAAGTTATAGTAATCGCAAAAAATCAAAAATGAATTTTTTTGCATATTTTGACGATTCAGAAGTTTCTGAACTTTTTGGTATACATTAGAATAAGATGAATGTATGTGCGTGTGAATAAAAATTTTCGCCGACGCTTTTGAGAACACAGATCAACCGATTTTAATGATTTAATGATTCGATTTCTATTGGTAGAAAGACGTGCTGGTTACTTTTTGGCAAAAGCAGGTCCAGCCGTTTTAAAGATACGGAACAAAAAGTGCAATAAATGTTAATTCACTTTTTTGCAGAACAGAGCGTCCAATTTGAATGATCCAAAAAGCATTTTATTTTTATTGGCTAAATTAAGAACTGATTGAATCTTTGGAAAGGCAGGTCTAACGACTTCGGAGATTCAATAATAAAAAAACATTTGGTGGTCAGAAATGATTTTTCAACATCGATTTATCAAACTTTATAGAGATTTCAATAATAAGTACAAATTTTGATTATATTTTTATAAGTTTAGTGCTAATGTTTATCTGTTAGACGTGACGCTTTCGCGATTCTATATTTCGTCTCTAAAATAGCTACGCAGAGCGATTTCTTTGAAAAATGTTCAAAATTTTCATCAAATTTCAAAATATAAACAAAAAAGTCATATTTTTTAAAAAACTAATTATTCTCGAAGTTTCAAAATGTTGTAAACTTATTTTAAAAATTTTAATTTTTGGTACGAAAAATTCCAGCAATTTGCTTTAAGGTACGATGCCATGCACCACTAGTTTTTAATATGTTTGCTTTTTCTTACTAAATATCCAAGAATACAAATATATTTATTTTGCTATAACTATGTGACTATAATAATTTTAAACATAAAAGACAAATACAGAACGATATTTTCCCATAATGGATGGAAAATTCATTACGTTATTAATAGCCATAAATAAATACTGAAACAACAATAAATTTAATTCTACAAATACTATTCAAATTATTTCCGATTTAAAATTATTTTAACGTTTTGGCAAAAAAATAGTAAAATACTTTTCATGCCTTTTATAAATAGTTGGTGTATTCAAATGGGTTTTATATTCGGCATCATTTACAAATGATAACAAATATCAATAAGATTATGTATAGTAATTTCAAATTTAATTAATTCTATAGATTGATATTTTAATTACTTAAATGATGCAATATTTGTAAATATTTGAAATAGATCTTCATAGATCTTCTTCGATAATAAAATTTCTAAAACTCGAGCATAGACTATGGGACCGATTCTGCCGCAATGTTATGATAAGGTCATGTTATGAAGAATTTTCCATAGTAATATAGACAAAAGTTATGCGGTTGGTGTTCAGTCGGCGAATTTCTCAGGTTTTCTCATACAAAACATAACCTAAAAGCCGCACAAATATCAAAAAAACGATGTTAGATAAGTGTGTGTTTCTGTTTCCTCTTAGGTAACATACGAGTGACGTTGCAGTTTATGCTTAAAACGCCGGAATGAACAGCAAATACATGATATTTTGACAGCATTCAGTATGATTCATTCGCATAATGTATGGGGAGTCGGAGCGTAACATGCCATGCCGTAACATTTCTCTGTTATGCGCAGAATCGGTCCATATATTTGTAATTACTTCATTTTTATGTATATTATTAGTTTAGTAATTTTATTTATATAACAAATGATTATATTTCGAAAGTTTTAACAATTTTTATTGAGGGTTTCATTTGTGTATTGCATTAAAATAAAGTCACAAAAAAAATCTCTAGTGCAAAAAGCATCCTGAGTACCAAAACCTTTTTGTGTCTGTCCAACACTATTAATTTTTAAAAATTATAGAGATGTATTTGAACTTCTCAAGCAGTTCTTAAGTTTTATTTATATGAAATGAACTAACGTATTCAATTTCATTTGTAATTTATAGGAACAAATACAAGAAGATATAGTCAATGTATTTTGAACATAATATTAAGAATACATATCTGAATATAACAACTGATCAGTAGTACAACGTAATTAGGCAATCGTAGTTGACAATGAGAACTATGCAATTTTCCCCAGAATTAATTCTTCGAGTGTGAATGTATATATATATATATATATATATATATATATAATTAATAACATGCCAAGATATAATTTATAAGGTGTAAGTGTGAATTGATGAGCAAGTTGCGTGCTTGTTTCCGAACTCGAGCCGATTAAGGTGAAAGACGTTCCAACTTCATTTTTCTCCACTGCTTTTACATGTTAATATTTTATTACAAATGCTTGTATTCATCGATATATATTTTCGACCGTTATTTCTGATAGGATATTATCAAATTGTAACATTTGTACTAAATTCCATTTTTCGCTTCGTCCTCCTGAGAGTTCTGCGTTGCTGCTTGGCGACATGGTAGCTCTCATCGGTGATGGGCCCAAATTTATTCTCACATACTGTGGGTTTGCCCACATAACCTGGGTCGTCGCAAATTAACATCATCCGTCCAGTCACTCTCCGTAAACTACAGGTTTGATTGGTCGTCCTTAGTCTTTGCTTCGAAGATACTTTTGATACATTAATACAATTTGTGCATATTTTAACTCGTCGATCAAATATTTTACCTTTCTGCGCATCCTCAGTTTGACAGGGTCTTACGAATTGTTGACATCCAAAACTGGCTACACATGATAAAATAAATGTCGCGAATACAAAGCCTATCACCACTGTCTCAATCATATTCTAATTATAGGTTTTCTGATGAATCTAATTTTATTATTTTTTTTAAATCAACAGGGCATTTTGAAAAATTTCAATATGAATTCATTTTGTTATGACAAATTTCATGATGACTAGATTACTATGCATATTAATAATAATTTGACAGAACTGCGTATATGTATCAATTGCGTATATATATAGTATTTTTGTGAGTTAAATGGATCGAATTGAAGGCATATTTTGAATTATAATTCGTAATGCATGAAATTGAAAACTTTACCCGAATGAATAAAAAATATTTGATAATAAATTTATATTTTAAAAATACACGTGTAAGAATTTAAAAATGTATAATTTACGTAATATAATGGTATTTTTTGATTGATAGTACTGTTGTTTCATTGACTGAGTACAAAAGATTGGTCTATTAGGTAAAATAAACAAATAAAAACATTAATAAACATCTAATTATCTTCCCGTAGGGCAACTTATAGTAATCGCAAAAAAATCGAAAATGAATTTTTTTATATATCTTTACGTTTCAAAACCTCCTGAACATTTTGGCATACCTGAAAATATGGATGTATGTGTGTGTGCGGATACAAATTTTCGTCGACGATTTCGAGAACACCGACCAACCGATTTAAATAATTCAAAAATCATTTAAATCGCAATGATAAGGAGACGTGCTAATTAGTTTTTGGCGAAGGCAGGTCTAGCCGTTCCGAAGATATGGGGCAAAAAGTGCCAAAAACGGTCACTTAGTTTTTAAGAGAACGAAGCGTCCGATTTGAATAATTCAAAAAACATTTTACTTGTATTAACGAGATGAAAAACTGATGCAGGTTTAGCGGTTTCGGGGATCTAATGAAAAAAGTAAAAAAAAAACGCCATCTGGCGGTCAAAAATGATCATTAGACATATGCACATGAAATTATCAGATATTTTATAGAGATTTCAACAATAAGTATAAATTTTGTTTACCTATTTCTAGGGGTTCCGTACCAATGTTTATCCGTTAGAGGGCGATGCGCCGCTTACGATATATTACGATATTTCGTCTCTAATCAGTTAAAGCAGTACGATTCCTTTGAAAAATAGTTCAGAATTTCCAAAATATTCCAAAATAAATTTTCATTCAAAAAGCCTTTTTTTATAAAAAAAAATAAATTTTTGTCAAAATTTATAGTTTCTCAAAAATGTAACTTTTTCACAGTGAATTTTTTTCAAAAATGTTATTTTTTTATAAAAAAAAACGAGAAGTTCCAGCAATTTGCCTTAGGCACGATGCTATGCGCCCCACTAGTTAAATTTGTCTTTCGTATATCTAATTAACATACAGACAAAAATTCAGTAATTCACCTATATACTTTTTTAGGGCTACTGAATTGGATCAGTGGCAAATTTTTCGAGGTTGCAACATCTGATATTTTTATCCCCTTTTCGCAACTTGAAGTTTAAATTAAAACCTTTGAAATTATTCGGTAGAGATTTAAAACAAAATTAAAACTTCAGCTTCGATCTGCAATTACTAATTACATCTCATAGCCGGTTAATGAGATATTGAGTTGTTGCTTAGTTCTCAATTCATTTTATATTCTTTATCTTTTGAAATACTGTAAACAAATTCTGTTCTGTTCATAACATTGAAAATGAGAGATTTGTATATATATACACACACACACACACACACACATATATATATATATATATATATATATATATATTTTGTATGATTCTGATTTGATGTTGACATATGTATTAACAAAGTCTAATAATCGGGCATAACATCAATAAAAAACATGAATTTCTTTCAAAAATTTATTTTAAATCCATACGTTTTGGCTATAATCCTAGCCTTCATTCAGTGGAAACTAAAATTAAATTAAAAACTAAAACAATTGAATTGGAGTGAAAAGAAAAATAAAATAGTAATTAGTACTTAAAATTAGTTGATCTTAGTGTTACATTTGAAAATTTTAATAATCCATGGTATTAGGATATGGTAATGCCTACACTATGTATTATAAACATTAACTTGAAATTACACAATATTTTCACAAAACTGATTTGAAAAAATCACAAATGGATAGTGTGTTATTCGTAGACTGGTTGAAGATGTAATGGAGAAAGACATTTTTTGGACTGATGTAAAGGAGAAAGACAATCTAACGGAGATGTAAAGGAGAAAGACAATCTAACGGACCACGCAATACTTCTATCAGACAAATATTTTGGACAACAACATCAAATTAATTACAAAAATTTTAACAGATAACTCTTATCCCCTAAACTTATAAATTCCGTAACTAGTAACAGACGAACGTACCTTTTGAATAAAATGGACAATTGCACAGTACATAACGATTTAGCTGACTCAGAAAACTCATTCTGGTGTAATATGTTTGCCATACATTAAAGAATTGTATGTTCCTTGGAAAAAACTTTTTTATAAATCTGGACTTCGACTTGTACCAATTTTAGTACAACTACTAGCACTATTTTTATCAAGACAAAAACCCCATTTAATATTGAACGACTCAGAAATCTCGTCTATCAAATAAATTGTTTAGACTGTAATTTAATTTACATAGGAGAAACTAGCCAGAACCTCAATAAACGGTTACAACAACATAAAAACAATTCAAAAAACCCCAAACAATTCAAAACAGTTCTTGCAGACCATATATACACTTTAAAACACAATATGGACTTTTCTAATCCGACTGTACTACAATTTGAACAAAATTTATTTAAACGAAGAATTATAGAGGGATCTTTTTTAACTATTTATAACAATAAGACAATAAATAAACGGAATGAGCTCAACACGCTGTGCGACACAAATCTCTTCTATTTAGATAACATTTCCAAATTTCTTACAAAACAATAAAAGCGTTCGCGCAAAGGTTTTACAATTCGTTCCACACATGTGCAGAATCTTGGTAAAAATATTTTTAAAAAAATGTCTTTCTCCATTACATCTTCAACCAGTCTACGAATAACACACTATCCATTTGTGATTTTTTCAAATCAGTTTTGTGAAAATATTGTGTAATTTCAAGTTAATGTTTATAATACATAGTGTAGTGCATTACCATATCCTAATACCATGGATTATTAAAATTTTCAAATTTAACACTAAGATCAACTAATTTTAAGTACTAATTACTATTTTATTTTTTCTTTTCACTCCAATTCAATTGTTTTAGTTTTTAATTTTAATTTTAGTTTCCACTGAATGAAGGCTAGGATTATAGCCGAAACGTATGGATTTAAAATAAATTTTTGAAAGAAATTCATGTTTTTTATTGATGTTATGCCCGATTATTAGACTTTGTTAATATATATATATATATAATATAATATATATATATATATATATTTGGTAGGTAAAATACTTATTAAACATGCATCCATCCACATAACTAGTGGGGTGCATGGCATCTTGCCTTAAAGCAAATTGCTAGTACTTCCTGTACCGTAGTAAAACATTGGTGAAATAAAAATAATCAATAATTGTTGTGAAGATTTTGAAATAGATTATATGTTATAAATACGTATTTGTATTTTATGAACAATTTATGTGTACGTTTACAAGAGTCTATTATTTTTACATTCGATCTTTTTGGTAATTTAGAATTTTTTTTGAAGATTCGATTTTTTTTAACTTCTAAATATTCTCAAATTTTTGTAAGAAATAATTTTATTTTAATTTTTCAAGATTTAGTTTTTTTTGAAACTTTGAATTTTTTTGAAAATTTTGATTTTTTTTTTTGCAAATTTTCAAGATTTCTGAATTTTCTGTATATGGATTTTTTTGCACACCATCTACTCAAGCAAAATGTTTTTTCAATTGATTTAATCGGATAATCTGTTCTCTCAAGTGTTTAACCGTTTTAAAACCCTTTGCAAATGATTTGAATGAATGGTTTTTCAATCATACAAATAGATTATTCCATACTGTCGAAAATGTTGAGGACGTTTGTTTGAACCATATAAATAAACTTCAAAATTAAAAATCTTGGTACGGAATCCAAAACATTTACGCAAAATGTGTACATAATATTAAAATCTCTATAAACCAATAAACATTTTTGACCGCCGAATGGCAATTTTTTAACTTATTTTATTGAGAGTCCATAACAGAAAGACCTGCCTTTTCAAAATTGTAATCAGTTTTTCATCTTGTTAATACAAGTAAAATGTTTTTTGAACTATTAAAATCGGACGCTCCGTTCTCTTAAAACTGAGTTACCGTTTTTGGCACTTTTTGCCCCATATCTTCGGAATCAAATATCTTCGGATCAAATTTTTATGAAGGCAAGTCTAGCGGATTTGGAGATCTAGTAAAAAAAAAGTGAAAAGAAATGTCATTTGGCGGTCAAAAATGATCATTAGACATATGCACATCAAATTATCAGATATTTTATAGTACCAATGTTTATCCGTTAGCCGGCGACGCGGCGCTTACGCGCTTTGATATTTCGTCTCTATGCAGTTAAAGCATTACGATTTCTTTGAAAAAAGTTCAAAATTTCCAAAATATCTTCAAAAAGTCTTCAACAAAAAAAAAAATTGGTACGGGAATTTGCCTAAAGGCACGATGCCATGCGCCCCACTAGTTTTAAATTTATTTCTTCAATTGAAATGTTTATACAGTATGAATAAAATAATTACGTAGCCCAGGGTAATTTGTTAACAATAAATTTGTAGCAGTAGAAAAAATATTCAACTGGTATTTTATCTTTTCAGGAGCCGTTACAACTTCTAACGGTTTTCTAGTAAATCCAATTCCAGTTTTCGAAATCTCTAAATCCGCCGAAGAGTAAATACGCTGAGCGTGTGTGCCCTTCGTGAAATCCAAGCGGGTAAGTTTTATTTAAATATTTTCATATTGCATATGAATCGGTTGTTTTATTCGAGACACGAACCGACCTAGGATTTGCCGTGTGACGCGTCAGTTCTCTATAATCTTCGAATCGCCCCAAGATGTGCGAGTAATGCAGCATCCGATCCCTAGCTGGGGCTACGAACTAATATATATATACCGTTGGTCTCGACCGCTTTTTGCTTCGACTAATATTATTAGCATTTTATTTTCGTCTAGATTATTTTCTAGCAGACGAATAACAAATTCATGGGTTTTTCAAAGTATATACACATTTTTTTGCACTTGCAAGATATTAACAGAGTTTTGCGACTAATCTGTTATTTATTTTTTTTGAACTGTTAATCAAATTTCCGAATGGCTAGATAGAATCTTATGACATACCTACATGTATTCATATATATTTATTACACATAATAGCATCATAACTATATAAATAATACATTTATTACCATTTTATTTTTGTCTAGATTATTATATAGCAGACGAATAACAAATTCATGAGTTTTTCAAAGTATATACACATTTTTTTGCACTTGCAAGATATTATCAGAGTTTTGCGACTAATCTGTTATAAATTTTTTTTGAATTGTGAATCAAATTTCTGAATGGCTAGATAGAATCTTATGACATGCCTACATATATTCATATACATTTATTACACATAATAGCATCATAACTATATAAATAATACATTTAAATGCATAGTTTTGTTTGTTGTTCGCATTAGTTCAATACCATTTATTATACAGGGTGTCCCAGAACTTCAACGTCACAAGGTGATAGTATTGGTGGTTAACTATCATGAAAGAAATTAGAAACAAAAACTAATTCCATAGAGTTTGGAAATTATGAGCTTTTAAGTGCAACTCATAGCTTTGGTAAACTGTGACCATTTTTTGGTTACTGTGACTAATTGTCATTATTTTTGTTTATTTAAACTTTGGTATCGTTACTGTGAATAACATTTCCAGGTACAATCAAAAACAATAACACAATTGCCTCAAGTTTTCAGGTATTATATCTTCTTGATGAACTAAGAACTTAATTTTTTTTAAATAAGTTTACTTTCAGAGGCCCTCCTTTTTTTTAAAAAAAAAGTACAAAAGTGTGTTTGCAAGTTCCATCAATTGTAAAATGGTAGAGTACTTGATTACTTTATTATTGAAAAATTTGAGTAAAAAATAAAAACCAAAAATTAACCACAATAACTGAAAAATTGTCACTGTTTGATCAAAGTCCTGGGATGCACTTAAAAGCTCCTAATTTTCAAAGTACGTGGGATGATTATTTTTTTCTATTAATTTATAGTATTTACGATCAATATTATCACTCCATTTTGACTTGTGTCGAGTTGAGTTCTGGGGCACTCTGTATATAATTGCATTACTAGACCTTCGAATAAAAAATAATTTACTTTAACTAATTATGCTATTAATATAAAATTATTATTTATTAAGTTTAAATGTAGCACATTTCAAATAATGTGCAATTTTGCCTTGAAAATTACAAGTGTGTAGTTTATGTGAAATTGCAAGAGTGTAGTTTATCTTACGCTTAAATTACTTTATTTTTTTAACTTCCCGAAGGAGAAGTTCATGTTTTCATAAAAAAATCCGATTCGATAATTTTACATTTCCTCGACTTTTCAAGCCATTCTGAATCGAATGAGACCAAATTTGTAAAAAGTATGTGTGTGTATGTGTGCGTGTGCGTGCATGTGAATAGATTTTTTGCCGTAAATCGAAGTTTTCTCAAAACGACTGGATATCAAAAATTTAAAAGTCATTCGATGTATCTCGATGAGGACTGTCATTTTGTGCGACGATCTGCCAAGCTGTTTCTTTACAATTTAAAAAAAAGTGTTAAACTTTTTCCACATTTAAGCTCATACTACCGAATCGATTTTAAAAAATAGAAAACTGTTCGAAAGATATTAGTTGGGAATGACACAGATTAGTTTCAGGTGAAAATCTACCGAGCCGTTTTCTTGTAATTAACTGTTGAAAAAAAAATTAGGCCGATTTTTGTGGAACTTTTTTTTGGCGATATATACCATGGTCTTATAAAACTTACTCAAATATTACGGCCTTGCGACAAGTAGTTTAACTTTAAAAATTCATCAAAGTTTGAGAAAATGAGAAGTTTTTTTGACGTTTGTTAAAATGAAAATTGGTATAGAGTGTTCGTTCGTTTTCAATGATGTGGAATAAAACCACTCTGTACTCTTAATCACTCATAAACTAATTTTTTTTTGATTAAGTCGATTATTTACACATATCGGGAAGTTTATGTAATCTGCCTCAAGGCTAAATACCATTACCAACTATTTCACTTTTTAACTTCCCGTAGGGTAAGTTATAGTAATCGCAAAAAAATCGAAAATGAAAATTTTTATATATCTTTACGTTTCAAAGGTTTCTGAACATTTTGGCATACCTTAGAAAAAATGGATGTATGTGTGTGTGTGTGTGTGTGTGTATGTGTGTGTGTATGTATGTATGTGTGTGTATGTATGTGCGGATACAAATTTTCGTCGACGATTTCGGGAACACGGATCAACCGATTTGAATAGTTCAAAAAACATTCGATTCGTATTGATAAGGAGACGTGCTGATTAGTTTTTGGCGAAGGCAGGTCTAGCCGTTCCGAAGATACGGGGCAAAAAGTGCCGAAAACAGTAACTCAGTTTTTAAGAGAACGGAGCGTTCGATTTGAATAATTCAAAAAACGTTTCACTTGTATTGACAAGATGAAAAATCGATAAAATTTTCATGAAGGTAGGTTTAGCGGTTTCGGAGATATGGAGGAAAAAGTAATAAAATGAGCCATTTGGCGGTCAAAAATGATCATTAGACATATGCACATCAAATTATCAGATATTTTATAGAGATTTTAACAATAAGTATACATTTTGTTAACATTCCTATGGGTTCCGTACCAATGCTTATGCTTAGACAGCGACGCGGCACTTACGCGCTTTATATTTTGTCCCTATGCAGTTAAAACAGTACGATTGCTTTGAAAAAAGTTCAGATCTTCCACAATATGTCAAAATAAAGAAAAATTTTTTTTTCAAAAAAAAAACAAAAAAAAAATAAAAAAAATTTTTTTTTTTAAAAAAAATTTTTTTTTCAAAAAAAAGTAATTTTTTGGCCAATTTATAGTTTCTCAAAAATCTTATTTTTTCAAAGTAATTTTTTTTTCAAAAATGTTAATCGTCTTTAAAAAAATAATAATTTTTGGTACGGGAAGTTCCAGCAATTTGCCTTAAGGCACGATGCCTTAATTGCCTTAAAACAGAATTCCACTTACAGCTAGTTACTTGCTAAATTAAAGTAAAATTTAATTAAAGAGTAATATTTCATTTAGAAAAAATGTCATTTTGTCACGTAAACGTCATATTATGATTCGATTGATTATTATTTTCAATGCATTACACGGGTAAAATAATATTCCGATATTTTTTGTAATATACATAGAATTCATGTTTCAATCATTTGCATAGCATCGGATTAAAAGCAAATATGGGTGCGCGCGTACGCTGAAATTATAATTGAATCTCAAAATGTTTAATTGGCAGATATGAAATGTGATACAAGCAATATTGCTAATGAATGTTACAGAACTAAACAAAAATGTTTGGTTCTTGTTGTATATTTTCACATGTTGTAGATCGAAATATTAGATAATCGAAATTTGTGCTGATGGACGTATTGTTTCATACAGAGAAAAACCTTCGTTAAAAAAAATCAGCATATTTTTTTCTGAACATTTTCATTGTACAATGCACTGTTAATTTTATCACTTCTTGAGTTATGATTATGGTTTTTTCATAGTTAAAAACTTCAAGTTTGTATGAATTGGAATCTATACATATTTGATTTTCAGAAAATATTAGTTGATTTATGAGTATTAAATATAAATCAAATTTGTTTATATGTAATCAAATTTTCTATATATATAATCTATGTCTACAAGATATAAAACTTATGTATATATGTACACAAATATTCTTGTGAATTTATAAAAGCCGCATTAATCACTCAACCAAGTTCTTACTATATTTGATTTTTATGCAATGTGAAGAGCATAAATTATTCTGAAGCCCAAAAGGCCATTATGTCGTAAAAGGGTATGGTCGAAAAACATACGTATATGTGATTCGATGTCAAAAAAGATTGATCGAAAGTTATAAAAAACGGTTTTGGAAGATACGTTTTTTAGTCGAAAGTATGTGATGGAAATTTTGTTGTAGATTTTTGCTTTACTGTATGCTGTAAGCTTTTTAGACTGCCAATAAGTACATTTTTCAAATCTGCATGGAAATGTTTTCATACGGACAATCTTTACCCTTTTGCTAAAAGCGTCGTCTATAGACGACATCCCGATTTTTTACTTTTGCTTCTAGATTTATCACTCCGAGTTGAATTATTGACAATTCTAGTTAGTTATTGTCGTCCTCAGTTTTTTGCAAGTAAAATGTTTTAATTTTCTATTACATTTTTATCGATAAAGATTGAAACATCTTTAAATATTTTTTGTAACAAATACTTGGCCGGCTTACTGGCTTGTACAGCTGTGTAACTGCTGCGGTAAACATATTGTAGCGACAATGCTTAGTTCAAAATTTTTATTCTAATGAGTGTCGTTAAATGTATTTAAAGTTGAAGAAGTTTTTGATAAAAAGAAGCATGGTTGTAAACGCCTTGCGGTGGTGTATGGTTTTACTTCATTCAGTGAGATAAAGATAATATTAATTTTTTGATTTTTGTGTCTATTAGGTCAATTTTTTTTGCACATCATTTTATGTAATTTTCCATTTGTTTACCCTATCCGTATTCAAAGTTGAAGAAGTTTTTGATAACAAGAGGCATGGTTGTAGATAATGCCATGCGGTGGAGATGCATGGTTTTACTTCCTTCAGTGAAATAAAGATAATATTAGTTTTTTGATTTTCCTTTCTATCTGATCAATTTTTTCACATTATTTTATATATAATTTTTCCTTTGTTTTCCCTACTCGCTCTGCTGATGTTTTTCGTATTACATACCGATTTACTTAATGTGCAGCGTTTACCCGCGAGCCACTCAAATGAATCACTTTTACTGATAGACGCTTTTGTGCAACGCCAGCAATTTTTTCATCCCTAGGCTATTATGCTGAGAACATAACACTCAGGTTTGAATACACGTGCGATTTATTTATTCGCCAAAAAACAACATTGAGCAAAGCACATCACATATGAGGGCAGATCAGAGCAAATCCCGGCCCGTACTGTTCATGAGTCTGGAGAAGATAGCGTCGCATTATCTAAACGCCAGAAGAATTCCTATTCTGTAGATTCTCAAATAGAAGCTATTAATAATGCGAAATAGCATGATGTACGATATAATTTCGAAGATAAATGATCTCCTAAGCAAACTGTTTTGAAATCCGTCAGACCGTTGTGAATGCCAAGCAGTAATAAATCGTAAAAGTAAAGTCTCTTGCGTTTCGAAAATGGAAATTTACATAGCCTATGAATATGCTTAAAGGGATAGATGTGCATCTGTGTAGTAGCTAATTATTGCCTATATCCTATGCCGCCTTTGATAATTTAGTATCCACATACGACTAGAGGATTTTGCTAAACTAATGGTAATTTATTTTCAAAAATAATTGCTTCTATGCTGTTTATTATTTATCTCAAATTCATGTGACCTCATATAAATTAACAAAATTTACTTCACATACATTCTGACGCGATATTTCATATTTAGGTGAAATTTCTTAGTTCATATATGATTACTGATAGGTATACGTATCAGAAAATATTAATGTATCTTCTATGTACACCTACTTTTAAGACGACATATATATTTTTTGGGTATCAGCATTTTTCTTTATTTAGATCGGATCTTAAATTTGTTTAGTTTGTATGGAATGAGAATGTGTTGAACAAATTTTATTGATTTTAAGTCAAAGAGAAATTCATAAAGATTTTTATGCACGTTTTATTATACGAAATAATTAATATTATAAATAATAATCATTTCATGCTTCTTATAATTAGTTTCCAGCTTTTAGTTTAGTTTAGCTTGAGTCCAATGTGGGATTCATTTTCATTTAGTACTTTTTGATAAGTGCAAAATTATAGATAGATGTATTTTATATTTGATTTATAATCCAAATATCGATAACTATTGTTCAAGGTTGTTTGAAGTTTTTAAATTGTTTTGCCTAGATCTTATATTCAAGGTATTTTAGAGACCTGACAAACGCCTTACGTGTTTTACTTCTATAATTTTTATTTATCAAAAATGCGAAAAAAACTTAAAACTAAAGAAATACTTTTTTATTAATAGATCTCTATTACTGTCCTTGAATTTAAATTTGACAATACTCGAGTTAAATTGAAAACATGTTTAGAATTGTTTTTTTTTATCATAGCCTAATCATTTTTAATATCAATTACAGTAATAATTAACTGGTAAGCTTATATTCTTGCGTAAAATTGTATTGAATTTGTTTGAAAAGTACTTCACTGTTCCTAAATCTTTATGGTGTCATTTTATAGTTCTAAACGGATTGGATTAATTTTGCTGATTCATTTATCAGTACTAGACTGTTCTATGAGCTATTTGTGATCATACTTTCCTTCTACATTTTAAAAGAGAGCCTGATAGTTGAACTGTCTATATTTGAAATATTTTGATTATTAAATTTTCTAATACTGATAATACATTTTCAAATTGATACAACAATAGCCCGAGAAAGGGTTATTTTCTTTTGGGAACACGAAGTCTATCTGATAAAACAATAAATTTCGTCACTCAAAACCTATATTTCATATACAGAGCTAACATTGAATCGAATTGTCGTTTGCACATATTCGCGAATACAAATATTTGCACTTACAGACCGTTTGATTACATCTACGAAATATCTGAAAGTACGTTATGATTATTTGCATGTATAAATTGTCATGATAGAACGTATATATGTATCAATTATGTTCGTTGATAAGAACCTTGAATGCAAAATATATACTCAATTTTAAATTGAAAATTTTAGTCTTCACGGTTTTATACAAGACTAGAAATTTTCAAAAACTGTTTAAAAACTTTAGACAAGTTTCATAGATATATTTACTAAACTTGTCATAAGAAATAGTTTTGTGTGATTAAGGTACAGAATACGCCTGTGTTAATACGTTTTTTTGATAAATGCCATATCGGAAATTTTAATTTTATTATATTATTTCTTGTTATATAAATACATATTTTACATGTGTACATCCCTAGTTTATGAATGCTAAAGAAATAAATCTCAATCATAGCTTCAACTTTCAAATTAATTAAGAAATTTTTAATTCTTTGATATATTATAATACTCCAATAATTCTAACGAGCATACTTTTTATAA
>NW_020536629.1:0-26491 GCF_003426905.1 Ctenocephalides felis
AATATTATAAATATTTTTAATGCTATTATAAATAAATAATTAATAATTTATTATATAAATATTTATAATTGACGACATTAATAAATATGTGCACCACGAGTGATAACAAACTACTAATAAACATTATTCAAAATTGTTGAATTATGTATTTATTTTTAACTCAAATGCCATCTCGTACAATAGCAAAAAAGTTTTACTTCAATCGCGCGTGAACCTTACGCGCACTTTTTTTTTCGTTAAGAGGCCGCTTGCCCATATGTATAAAACACGAGATTTCTCATATATATATATATATATATATATATATATATATATACATATATATATACTGTAATATATTTAAAACCTTAAAAATTTCCCAAAAATTTTCGATAATTTTTTAAAATTAAAAATGAAACTATTTAACTATTGCAAAAGTTTATACGCCGATGCTGGATAGCTGGATATTATAATTAGATTGTAGTTTGAACATTTTGATTGATAATCTAGTAACATATTATTGCAAAACAAAATTATTATTTATTCGCTAAATTATACAATCAGCATATAATTAATTATACGTCAAAACATAATGTCATATCAACATTAAAATTTCACTTTAAATTAATTTTTTGTCCGGATATGTTGGTTTAAACCGCAACGCCAGAACAAGTAACAGACACATATCAAGCGCAACAGCCAACGCCGAGGCATAAAATTCATAATCTTGATCTAATTTAGTAAAAGCCGTCACGGCTGCTATTATTCCATCACCCAAACCGTCTGCAAACACAGAAGTAGCAGAAACAACTTGTTTCAGAGGCAATGGAGCTTCTGTGTAAATGAAATCCATCAAAGCAACTTGCCAGTAAATCTCTCCTATGGTCAACATCAGAGTTTGCGGAATAATCCAAAATATATGAACAGAATTTGGCTGGACACTTTCAAATATTTTTGCGTCGTTCTCCGAAACCATGGCGACATAGACGCCTCCAAGATACATTGGAAAATCCGTAAGAACAATTTTATTTCCTACAAATAAATCGTAAATTTCAGGAACAACCTCAGAACGTTTCGGCTCACTTAGAGATTTAGCTTCTACGGGTATTTTCACGTTTTTGGAATCTCTTAAAAATACAGAGTCAGACAGATTGCCTCCGACAACAGAAAGCATTGGAAATCCGCTTTCCGTCTTTTTTATTATTTCTTCGTAAGTACGAATTGAAGCTTTACCATCAATATCCTGAATGAATACGGATAACGCTTGCCCACCAATAATTTCCATAGTTTCATCTTCAAGGTTTGTGCAAGATCCCTTACCGGAGAACGTTATTGATTTAGCATTTGTAACAGGTACATGTTTTATTGTTGAAATACTATATGGATAAATTTCCAACACGGTTTCCAGTATATCCGGAGATTTGATGAAAATACTGCAATTGCAATTATTGAGAAAACGTACTTCACATTCATCATTATTTATAATTTTAGGATAAGTTAATTTCATTCTTGATTCAAGAAATCCAGCAGCAACAAATGATGCAGAAACTATGAGACCTCCTACAATTATTCTTCGCATTACACGATCCATACTTAAAGATTTGGTAAGAGGATCCATAACTTTTGTCACCAAAGGCATGAATATTACAACCAATAGCGGATTCAATAACTGGTAATGATCTGGTATTATGGTGTACTGTCCAAGGCGTCCATCCATTCTGGTTGCTTGAAATAACCACTTTGTATTTTTCTGATTGAATACGCTCCAAAATACAGGAAAAGTTGATATTATAATCAGCATTTCAAAATACTTCTTTATATCTGCAACTAATTGGGCACCGTAAGCAGGTTCTGCATGGTCCATCCAATTTGGCTTAGGATTTATTTTTCGTTCTCGTATCCATTGCTTCAAGGCATTTCCTATGCACATAACGAATTTTAATATAATCCGATCAGTTGGTTTCTTTTTCACAAAATATTTCGTCGTTGATATCAGCACAATGATTTCTAGTATTGACAATAAAGCGCTTATTGCAAAACTTACAAAATAGCAATCTTGTTCACCCAAACAAGCGATTTCAGTTTTAATCAGAGGACCAATGCAATAAGCCGTCATAATACTGATATTGTGCATTATGAAAATCCAACTGTAGAAATTTACCAATAAGTCATGTTGCTCGGGAAGGTTGAACTGGTCGCCACCAAAAGCATTTACAGCTCCAGCTAAAATCACAAAGGACGACCCTTCGAATATCCAGAAAATGTACATAAATATCCTGTACCTCAACTTTGGTAAAGATCCAATGGATAAAATAATCCTGGCTACCAAAGCAATGAAGGTGCCAATTACAATAATTTTATATCTATTCATGTAACTGCTAACGACAAGTGCACCAAGTGGCATAAAGAATGCATTTGCCATCCCAGTTGCATGTGAAATGGACGTTGCTTGACTGGTCGAAAAGTCAAGTTTATTTCGAAGAAATAAATTTGTAAGCGATTTGTACACATACTTTCCTAAAGCTTCCACTAATATAAATGCAAACAAAATGTGAGCTGCTGCAGGAAATTTGTTATTAATAGAATCCATTAAAAACTACAATTGTTTAATTTTGTGAAGTTATATTAAAATGACAGATGGAAATCATTTTGTTTTAAGTTTTATTTGACATTTCAGTTTTCAAGGTTTCATTGCATGATAATATATATATATATATATATATATATATATATATATATATATATATATATGTTGAAAGTTTCGTCGACGTTGATACATATTTGTAAATTTTTTAGCAGCCCAACAGTCGAATTAAAAAAGATTAAATAACAAAATTATTTATTCAATTATACGTTTCGACACTTGATGTGTGTCATCATTCAGTAATCTAAAAACATTTAACATAATGAACAAGTGATGATAAATATAAATATATAAAAGGAGGAAATTATACATACCAAACCAGGAAAAACAAAAAAATTAATTATGATGTGAAAATTGATATAAACACTAACTTTGTGTAAAATATAAAAAAACTATTATTAACAAACGAGTTTATAGGAGGAGCAAATATTGCCCTCCTATATTTAAGTTATTTTCCGATGTTAACTTAAATATAGGAGGGCAATATTTGCTCCTCCTATAAACTCGTTTGTTAATAATAGTTTTTTTATATTTTACACAAAGTTAGTGTTTATATCAATTTTCACATCATAATTAATTTTTTTGTTTTTCCTGGTTTGGTATGTATAATTTCCTCCTTTTATATATTTATATTTATCATCACTTGTTCATTATGTTAAATGTTTTTAGATTACTGAATGATGACACACATCAAGTGTCGAAACGTATAATTGAATAAATAATTTTGTTATTTAATCTTTTTTAATTCGACTGTTGGGCTGCTAAAAAATTTACAAATATATATATATATATATATATATATATATATATATATATAAGGACAAAAAATATTTTAGAAAATCGAGTATTTCAATTAAAGTTTTATTTTGGAAGCAATAAACAGTGAGCATTATTGTTTCCCCAGATACATTCAATGAAAGTATTATTTTCATACATAAATTTTAGATACAAATTTGCGTATAAATTAAACAAGAAAACACATGGGAAAAATATCAATGTAAATGTAAATAAGCAAGATGTTGTTCCTTCGGTGCTTTTATTACTACACGCAGAATATTGCAGACATATCCATTTTGCTTACATTTTGCTATCGTGTTAAATATAACAATTTATTCATAAAATAGAATAAATGGTTTCTTTACACAATAGATAATTATAATATGTGATATTAAAAGTATGCATAATGTGTTATCTATTCGGTTTAAATTATTGAAGTCGAAATTATGAATATGATGTATTTAAATATCTGTCAGATTATTATATCAGCACAGTTACTGAATAGACCGAATTTATCATAGTACTTAAAATTTTTTACTTGACTTTATCATTTTATCAATGTAACAATTTACCTTGTTATCGTTTTATCAATGAACAACAAGGATTGAAAGTGAATTTACTTGTTAAAAATGTAAGCAGAGGAGACTGGGTACGGTTGCGCAAGGGAACGTATTACATATAACTAGTGGTGCATGGCGTCGTGCCTTAAGGCAAATTGCTGGAACTTCCCGCACCAGAATTAAAAATTAGAAAAAACAGTAATCAATAAATATTGATCAATGATTAATAAAAATCGTTTTAAACATTTTCAAACAGATAATTATAATCACTATATATTTTATCGTCCATAAAATTTACAGTGATGATGATGAAAACACTTGAGAAAGTTTACATTTGCAATAGGTGCCAAATAAATCCATCTGAGGTACGGTTAGAATAACGCATTTAAAATATTTACATTTTCAAATTGGTTTGTAAATTTAAAATTCATGTTTAAAGTATAAAACTATGTATATTTTTGAAAATTAAAAAAAATTCTTTCTGAAAATTATGAAATTTCCTTGAACCGTATAAGTAAACTTTAAAAATTAACAATCTCGATACGGAATCCAACAAAGTTGGAACAAAATAAGTACTCATTTTTTCAAATTTTATCAAATATCTGATAATTTAGTGTGCATATATTTTTGACCGTCAAATATAAACTTTTTTTTACTTTTTCCTCTGTATTTTCGAAACCGCTAAACCTGCCTTAACAAAAATTTTATAAATTCTTCATTTTTTCAATAGAAGTGAAATGTTTTTTGAACCATTCAAATCCGTTGATTTGTGCGCCCGAAATCGTGGACGAGAAATTGTATCCAAATATACACACATACATTCGAAAACCTTTGAAACGTAGAGATATATAAAAATTTTGATTATTTATTCTTGTGCGATTACCATAACTGACCCTACTGGAAGTTGAATATAACACATAACTAGTGATGTATGGCATCGTGCCTTAGGGCCAATTGTTGGAACTTCTCGTATGAATGTATTATTATAAGTGGTATTTCATGTATATGAATGAACTTCATAATTTTAGCTAGAATTTAAAATAAAAACTGAATTATTTTTTATATTCAAAAAAAAAAACAAATCGGATTCTTTTAAACTTTCCGTAGGGTAAGTTACAGTAGTAATCGTAAAAAATAGAAAATAATTTTTTTTAAATATCTTTACTTTTCAGAGGTTTTCGAACATACTGGCATACCTTAGAAAAATGAATGCTTCTGTGTGTGTATGTGCGGATACAAATTTTCGTCGACGATTTCGGAAACACCGATCAGCCGATTTGAAAAATTAAAAAAACATTATTAATATAAAAAGCGGCATGAAGAAGCAAGAGCAAGCTACTAATAAAGTAGCCTTGAGCATAGCTCTGTATGGATTAGAGACATGGACTCTAACAGAGGCCGACAAGAACTATTTGAAGAGTTTTAAAATGTGGTGCTGGAGATGAATGGAGGAGATAAAGTGGACAAATAAGATGACAAAAGCAGATGATTGATGATGTTAACGCCTTACTCAACCCTGGTCTAATTATATATTTTATTACCTGCAGAGAGGCTAGCAATAATAAACGCTCATCCTTTATTATATAATTTAGAACTATTAAATAAATAATCGCTTTCATTGTCATGAATCCTGTCCCTAAATCTATCTTCATAGCATTAATCTATTTTTATAAGAATTTTAATCACCTGTTCCCGAGTGATTTCCACGTATCATGGAATCACCGATTAATATAATACCTGATTGGTCAAAAATGTAATGGGATGTACTTGAACCCACAAAAACGAACCAATCAGAAAAATCATATAAAATTGTAAAATCTTTATAATTTAGTATTAACTCAAATTTCACATAACGAACACCAGCCTTAAATCAATACTCAACTAACATCGGTCTTAAATCAACATTCAAAGCAATAACATCTAACATATCATCTATAAATAATCTTAATCTTTCATTCAATTATACAATAATTAAACATTTATTATTATTCTTTTATTCGGTCTGATATAGCCACTGTCTAAGTATATCTGGTCCTTCGACAATATAAATAAAGTGCAAGTGTTTTAATAGAGTTCGGCAGCATCTTGGTGGATCACGGACTTCTTATACATTTTTGCAATCTATCTCTTAACAACATACTTTTTGATCCATTCGAACCGAAACAGATGACTTACGCGAGATAAGAAAATACAGGGAAGTGAAAGCCGCAGCACAGGACGAAGAAGCACGGAAGCAGAATATATAAATGTATATATATATATATATATATATATGTGTGTGTGTGTCTGTGTATGTGTATGAGTTTGTGCGTACAGACGATCTATTTCTAGGGCGTCAATCTGCGATTACATTAGCGTGCGTGCGTGCGTGCGTTTCCTCCCTCTTGACAAACGAGTTCGCGTTTTCTGCTTAGTCACATCAAATGTAATATGAAAGCATCGGCCCGTTATGATGACCCTACAACTTCCAAATGCTTTCTATTCTGGATACTACGATTGTAAACCCGACGATATGGGTTTAAGGGTACGCATTTATTAGCTTAATTGTATCACATAAAAAGATTAATAATCAGAAATTCATTTGGCTGCACGATGCTAATCTTAATGAGATAAGTTAACTACGTGTTTTTGCTGATATTGTTATTTTAGTAATTTTATATGAAACGCAGTTGAGTTAATCAAAGAGCAGTTTTGGTCTCAACATGTGATCGTAAATTTTTATTTTTATTGCATACATTTATTTATTCATTATTAAGGGGCACAACTAGTGCACACATTCGAACCCATCTATAGTTGGCATTACTCAACCTTTTGGCATTAGGAGGTTGAAACGACAATGGCCCTTAGACTTAGTCTTAGATTAGGTCTAATATAATATTATATTAATTGTAAAACTGAGAAGTTCTCATTGGAGTTCTCCTTAGGCATCACTCATAAATATTGTCACTTTAGCTCATAGGAATTTTTATGTATTTCTGATTGCTAAATAAAACTGAGTTAAAAAAAAATAAAAAAAAAATATTAAGGGGCACAACTAGTGTAACCGCCTAAAAAACGTAATTTTTGGGGATTTATATTAAAAAAACTACTTTATCAATCATTTCAAAATTTTAGGAATATATTTATACATGTTTTAAGAATACATAGTAGATTTTTTGAAGAAACAAATTAAATATTTATTAAGTTACCGTCAATCTCCAACGGCGCGACAAAAAAAGGCCATTTCCTGCTGCAGTGATTCAAAGTGAATAAAATGAAATTCAAAAAAAAAATCTCGTTAAAATAGATAATATTGTCTATAATGAACTACGATAAAGAAAAAAATAAAAAATTGACAAAATGACGGCGTTTTTAAAAAAAAGTCGAATTTTACCCAAAATTTTGGTCGTTTTTGGACTGCCAAAATTCGATTTTTGATCCGATCAAAAAATCGATAGTTCATTTTACGGAAAACTATATATAGAACATGTAATAAAAATTTGATAGCGATCGGATTATTTGTTTTTGAGTAATCGCTGCAGCAAATTCGGAAAATGCTGTTTCGAGAAAAACGTTTAAATATTAATTGATCGTTACACTATATACTATATATATACTCTTTAAATGGCTGTAACTCAAAACTATTTAAGATATCCATTTAAAATTTTGGTATGTTATTTTTAAAGGTATAACCTATCGAATTATGGAAATTAGATTTTTTGAAAATTTCACACTAGTTGTGCCCCTTAACTTCCCGTAGGGTAAGTTATTGCAAACGTCCAAAAATTGAAATTTTTGTATATCTTTATGAGGTATCTGAACATTTTGGGATACCTAAGAAAAAAACTGATGTATGTATCTATGTGTGCGTATGTATGGATACAATTTTTTGTCCACGATTTCGGGCACACAGATCAACCGATTAGATTAATTCAAAAAACTTTCTATTCCTATTGATAGGGAGATGTGCTGGTTAGTTTTTGGCAAAGACAGGTCTTGCCGGTTCAGAGATACAGAGCAAAGAGTGCAAAAAATGGAAAATGAGTTTTTGACTCAAGTACCTAAAGTAATTAACATATTACGAGTTTCGATCTTCAGTGTAAAAATGTTTTGTTGCTGTTTTTTTTAAAGTTCATTTGGTTCTTTTTACCTTATAGGCGGGGTAAAATAGACCAGCCATGGGGCAAACAGGTTCAATGACTTAATTTCATAGGGATTTTACGAAATAATAACTACATTATTCAACCAATGCAAAATACTACAATAAAATGAGTTAGTTTTTTTATAGAGAACGTTCATTCCATATAACCTTGATCAGATATTTTGTGGAGATCATTCTATTGATCTCCATTCGATAACTTTCGTCGATTCTGCTTATCATGTTTTGTAGCTTTACAAAGACATTTTTAGTAGTTTCACAGCAAAAATGCAAAAAATGCAGTTTTTGAGGAAACGGAGGATTTGATTGAAAAAGTAATTCACCTGTGTTGACGCAATAAAGAATTAGTTACATTATAGCAAAGGGAGGTCCAGCGGTTGTAAAGATGCAAAAATTAAATTTTAAAATTTAAATTTTACGCCAGTGATTTTAGCCAAAAACCTTGAATTGATTTAGAAAATTCAAAACTATCCCATCAGATTAGTAGAGAATCGTGCTGATGAGTTTGTGGTAAAGATCAACCGAGCCGTTCAATTGTTTACACAGTAATTGATTGTTAAAATGTTAATTGTTCATATAGAAATCTTATAGTCATGTAAACAAGCACCAAAATATTGCAGACCAATAGGAAAAGTTGTTTAATTGGAAAAATTCATAATGTTTGGAATATTGGAACACACTCTGATTGCATACACCATGTATGCTTGCTTCTTTTTTTGTACTTTACATTATAGACGCCCACACATTGACACTATCCAAAAAATACATTTATTCATACAAAATACAATGAATGTTATAAACAGTTGAAAATTTTATTTGATTTTAGTTGATTATTTACAAAAACTTCGAAGTTTGTGCTACTAACCTGCGGGCAAAATTCCTAATCTAGTTTTCTATTCTGATAATATTATTTTTTCAACTCTAATAATTTCAGTTTCATTCAAAAATTTCAACTTTTTGTGTGGTACGTATTCGACAAGAGAATGATATAGCTGACGTATCACTTTTTAAATAATTAGATTTTAATATATTCATTGTAACCATATATGTTATTATAGGGCTTTTAATATATAATGTTAATGGAGTTCGTGATTGCGTTTCCCTTTGCACAGAGTGCCCATTTATTATTATATTCGTCATTATATAGATTATTATATACATTTGATTGTAATCTGGTCCTGCACGTGTAGAACTTGATGTGAAGACCAAATTTCAGTTACCAATTGTGATTGAATATATGCAAATAACTTTAATTCTTTTCACCGAATGAATGATATAATATAGATATATTATTTTATAAATTTTGTATAGATTATATTATATATATATATATATATATATATATAATATATAAATAGGGTAGAGCTAGGCTTGAAGGTCCACCATGATTGGTTGTGAGCACTGTTGTTTAGTTTATGGGATCTTTATTGCTATTTTTATTTTTATTGTTAAAATTTATTGTTATTTTTAAGTTAGATTCAACAATTTTTATTATATAACCTTTATCAAAACTTGGATGTGAGTGGGGTTAAAAGAATCAACTAAACCTTTTTCCTAAAAAAGTTGTGAACAATAAAAAATAGTGAATTAAAAGCTAAGTTGAGTTAAAAAAACATTTTACAAGGCATTGGATATATAAATAGTTATTTCAACTCTGCCGATGATTTGCAGGTTATATGCAGTCTGTAAAAAAACTAACCCATCAATTAACTTTTCGTAGGATAAGTTATAGCAAAACGGTAATTCAGTTTTTAAGAGAACGGAGCGACCGATTTGAATAATTCAAACTAGCTGTAAGTGGAATTCTGTCTTAAGGCAATTAGGGCATCGTGCCTTAAGGCAAATTGCTGGAACTTCCCGTACCAAAAATTATTATTTTTTTAAAAACGATTAACATTTTTGAAAAAATTTTACTTTGCAAGAATAAGATTTTTGAGAAACTATAAATTGGACAAAGAATTACTTTTTCTTGAAAAAAAATTTTTTTTTTAAAAAAAACTCTAAAAAAAATTTTTAAATTTTTTTTTTTCTGAAAAAAATGTTTTTTTAATTTTGACATATTTTGGAAGATCTGAACTTTTTTTCAAAGCAATCGTACTGCCGCAACTGCATAGAAACAAAATATAAAGCGCGTAAGCGCCGCGTCGCTGTCTAACGGATAAACATTGGTACGGAACCCATAGGAATGTAAACAAAATTCATACTTATTGTTAAAATCTCTATAAAATATCTGATGATTTGATGTGCATATGTCTAATGATCATTTTTGACCGCGAAATGGCATTTTTTTTTACTTTTTTCGTTAGATCTCCGAAACCGCTAGACCTGCCTTCATGAAAATTTGATCAATTCTTCACCATGTCAATACAAGTAAAATGTTTTTTGAATTATTAAAATCGGACGCTCCGTTCTTTTAAAAACTGAGTTACCGTTTTCGGCACTTTTTGCCCCGTATCTTCGGAACGGCTAGACTTGCCTTCGCCAAAAACTAATCAGCACGTCTCCTTATCAATACGAATCGAATGCTTTTTGAATTATTCAAATCGGTTGATCCGTGTTCCCGAAATCGTCGACGAAAATTTGTATCCGCACATACATACACACACATACATACACACACACACACACACACACACACACATACATCCATTTTTTCTAAGGTATGCCAAAATGTTCAGAAACCTCTGAAACGTAAAGATATATAAAAATTTTCATTTTCGATTTTTTTGCGATTACTATAACTTACCCTACGGGAAGTTAAAAACATTTTACTGGTATTAACAAGATAAAAAACTGATCAAATTTTCAAGAAAGCAGGTCTAGCAGTTTCGAAGATCTAGTAAAAAAAGTAAAAAAAAATGCCAACTGGCGGTCAAAAATACTCATTAGACATATGCATATCAAATTATCAGATATTTTATAGAGATTTTAACAATAAGTATAAATTTTGTTTACATTCCTATGGGTTCAGTACCAATGCTTATCCGTTAGACGGCGGCGCGGCGCTTACGCGCTTCCATATTTCGTCTCCAGGCAGTAAAATTGCTTTGAAAAAAAGTTCAGAATTTCCAAAATATTTCAAAATACACTTTTCTTCAAAAAATCTATTCCAAAAAAAAAGGAAATTTTTGTCAAAAATTTATAGTTTCTCAAAAATCCAATTTTTCAGAGTAAATTTTTTTCAAAAATGTTAATCTTTTCAAAAAAAAAAATATTGGAAGGTACGGGAAGTTCCAGCAATTTGCCCTAAGGCACGATGCTATGCGCCCCACTAGTTTATATTTTGTACTGGTTAAATAATGTAGCTATCATTTCGTGAAATTCCTGTAAAATTGAAAATAAGACATTAGATCTGTTTGCCCCCTGGCTGGTTCATGACTAAGTGTAAGTTTTGAAAAACAGCAACACATTTCTACAATGATGAATTAGCTGTAAGTTTTACTGAACATAGTCAGATAGTTGTTTATTCGATATGTGTTATTTGTTGTTTGGTTATCACAATATAATTTCTCTAAGTCAAATGGGACCTTTGTGTCCTGCCCCATTTAATTTTGTATGAATTAAGATCTTTTTTCACATTGTGATAAATAAAACTCAACTGTTTCTAATAACACCATCACTATAATTGGATGATTCGATTCCAATTATCTTTGAGATTTCATTATTGGAATCAGACTACATCCGTTTATCGTTCTAACAAAAGGTCGATCGTGTTCCATCTGAAACTGTATGGGAACATTAGTAAGCCGCTACGTTCGGAGTTATTTATCTGAATCCTACGTTTCTATCAAACGCGGACTTATGAATTTGGATCACGTGTTCCTCTAGTTTATGAGCTCATATCAGATAAAGAAAAAGAATTAGAAAGAAAACTAAAATCATTTCCGAACACAACAAGTAAGAAGTAATGAAGAACATGATGGTAATTATGCCGATTCTTGGCAAGGCGGTTCCAATGTGTATGTTGGGGGCGAGATAGGATCGATAGGAAGCGTGGACGCTTAATGAACTTCATAGAAAACTTTTCCTGAATTTAATTTTGGTTTATTTATAAACCGAAACAGGAGTAATGCAATATATTTCATTCGTGCACTGTAACAAGTTTTTATGAAATTGTGAATTAATTCATAAATTTTATTTGCTTTCCTTTGGAAGTTACTACCTTCAATCAAAAGAGAACTAACCAAAAATGATACTGTTTTCTTTACACCTCAGATACCTTAATTGTTAAGTACACATTTTCTTAAGTAAATAGAATCTTGTTTCAAAGTTTGAAAGAAAAAACGCTTGCTTTATGCAAAATTTGGTCGAAAGTCTAAGTTATCCGAAGAATTCTGGTTTCAAACCAGAACACGTAATCAATTTTAATTAATTTTACAAGAATTAAAATAAAGATAAAAACTTGTATTGTGTTAACATTTGTATATTTAAAATATTCCACCTCCATTACCTCAAAATCGAGCAAAATGAAGAATTTTTCAGTGATACTATATTAACCCTTTCCAATCGGATGCCGCCGCTCCAGCGACAAAATTCAGATAAATCTCGCAATTTGCGAGTGCAATAGGTTAAAGAATACGGCTAAAGATGTGTATTAGTCATCACCTTAATCTATTCGATTTTGCAAGATAAAGGGAATTATATCAATATTTATACCAAAAGTTTTTTTTTCGTTGGTTGTTATTTCTCTAGTTTTGAGCTCTTGTATTTAGTTTATGATACCTGAATATAAATTTTAGGTAAACTTTATTCAAATGTTTTGTAAAATATATTGCTATTTTCAAGTTAGATTCAACAGTTTTTTACATAATATTTATTAGCTTATACGTGGGTGAGATAAAAAGGACCAACTATACCTGTAAAGATGTAAATAATAAAAAACTAGTTGGTTTGGTATTTAGCCTTGAGGCAAATTACATGAACTTCCCGATATGTGTAAATAATCGACTTGATCAAAAAAATGTGTAAATAATATACTTCATCAATCCTACTTTAAAAAAAACGATAATAATTTTAGCAAAGTTTGACGAATTTTTAAAATTAAACTACTTGTTGTAAGGCCGTAATATTACAGTAAGTTCTATAACCCATGATGTATATCGCCAAAAAAAATTCCATGAAAGAAGGATTAAATTTTTTTTCACAGTTAATTACAAGAAAACGGCTCGGTAGATTTTCACCTAAATTAATCAGTATCATTCCCAAATGATATCTTTCGAACAGTTTTGATTTTTCAAAATCGGTTCGGTAGGATGAGCTTAAATGTGGACGAAAATTTAACACTTTTTTTCAACAGTTAATTACAAGAAAACGGCTCGGTAGATTTTCACATAAATTAATCAGCATCATTCCCACTAATACTTTCGAACAGTTTTGATTTTTTAAATCGGTTCGGTAGGATGAGCTTAAATGTGGACGAAAGTTTAACACTTTTTTTCAACAGTTAATTACAAGAAACGGCTCGGTAGATTTTCACCTAAAATTAATCAGCATCATTCCCAACTAATATCTTTCGAACAGTTTTTGATTTTTTAAATCGGTTCGGTAGGATGAGCTTAAATGTGGACGAAAATTTAACACTTTTTTTCAACAGTTAATTACAAGAAAACGGCTCGGTAGATTTTCACCTAAAATTAACTCAGTATCATTCCAAATGATATCTTTCGAACAGTTTTTGATTTTTCAAAATCGTCGGTAGGATGAGCTTAAATGTGGACGAAAATTTAACACTTTTTTTCAACAGTTAATTACAAAAAACGGCTCGGTAGATTTTCACCTAAAATTAATCAGTATCATTCCCAATGATATCTTTCGAACAGTTTTGATTTTTCAAAATCGGTTCGGTAGATGAGCTTAAATGTGGACGAAAATTTAACACTTTTTTTCAACAGTTAATTACAAAAAACGGCTCGGTAGATTTTCACCTAAATTAATCATATCATTCCCAAATGATATCTTTCGAACAGTTTTTGATTTTTCAAAATCGGTTCGGTAGGATGAGCTTAAATGTGGACGAAAAGTTTTTTCGAATTACAAAGAAACGGCTTGGCAGATCGTTGCACAAAACTGACAAACGATAGTCCTCACCGAAATACATCAAATGGCTTTAAATTTCTAAAATCGGTTCAGGCGTTTTTTTGAGAAAACGTCGATCAAACGTCTAATTTTGACAAATGCCAAAAAGACCATACTGATTTTTGCAAACTTTGACTAATTTTTAAGCTGAACCAGTTGTCGTAGGGCCGTAATATTTTAGTATGACCTAGAAAACTATGGTATCTTTCGTCAAAAAATAATCATAAAAATCGTCAAAATTTTTTTTTTAAAAACTTTATTACAAGAAAACGGCCCGGCCGATCTTAACCAAAACTAATCAGCACGATTCCCAACCAATATCTATCGAACGGTTTTTGAATTTTCAGAATCGATTCAGAATTGCGGGCTAAAACGTGGACGAAAAATTTTTCACTTTTCTGCAATTTACAAAGAAACGGCTTGGCCGATCGCCGCACAAAACTCAGAGACGATGTCCTCATCGAGATACATCAAATGGCTTTTAAATTTTTGAAATCGTCCAACCGTTTTGGAGAAAACGTCGATTACGGGCAAAAAATCTGTTCACAACACCACACCCCACACACACATACACACACACACACCACACCCACACCACAACACACACACACACATACTTTTTCCAATTTGTCTCATTCGATTCAGAATGGCTCGAAACGTCGAGAAAACATAAATTAGCGATTCGGATTTTTTGATGAAAACATAAACTTCTCCTTCGGAAGTTAATATTAAATAAAAAAGTAAATCTAGGTATAGAAGCAAATTAAGAAGAGGTATTCTAAATTAATAGTTATTTTAACTTTGGTGATTAATATTTATTGCAAAATACTATTAAAGACTGACATGTGGCTGAGGTAAATAGGACCAACAAAACCTATTCATTGGCAAAGTGTAAACAATAAGAAATAATAACTGTAGAAATAATTTAAGGTAAACAATTTTTTGCAAGAGTATGATTAAATTAATAAATACTAGCACCGATATTAATTAGTATTAATAAATACTACTAGACATATGCTGATGAACATTTCTATTGAAATACCAGATTATATCTTATGAAATAACCATGATATATTTAATGAAACCTTTGTAAAAATATTTTCCAAAATTTTTAGGTTAATAATGTAGCAATTACAATTAGTAAAATCTCTTTCAAATTAAAAAAAAATCGTTGAATCTGTTTGTGTCCTAGATTTCCTCTCTTACCTCGCCCTTGGGGAAAAGTGGACAGATGACAAATTTTATAAAATTAGTAAAAAAACATATTTATATACTTAGGATTTAACTGGAAATTTTACTGAACTTAGTTCTATAGTTGTTTGAAACGTGTAATGTGTTATCATGTAGTTTATTAAGTATGGACAGTATAATAACTAAAAGTTGAATAAGATCTTTGTGTCCTATCCCACCCTATATCTATATCTAATTTATCTTAAATGTTTAATTCTCATCACGTGGAATACAACTATCAAAGGATCAATTTTTAAGCTTATTACTATTTTTAATTCAATTGTTTGGTATAAATCTGTTCAATTTATTACCCTTAAAAATGCGTCAACTAATTAATTATAAATTCTACAATGTTTTGATTAATTCACTAAAAGTCATCAGTTTTTATGACATTTTTTGAATATATGAATTTTGACTTCAGGAAATACACTGGTACCGTCCCCTACTTGTTATAAATTATTTTGTTACTAATTTTTTGTGATGTCTTACAAAAAACAGCCATTTTTGGCTATAACTAAGTATTCCTAGCTATAAAATATTTTTTTCTTCTCTGATACTGCTCTTTTTTTCGAAAAGCTTCTAAACTTTTAAAAGAAATTCAGCAAGTCGATGGATATACAGGACCTCATCCTTTGACGATGCTCTAAACAAAATCAAGACACAAAATTTATTACCAATACTTGGTATATTGGTTCTCTGTTACCTTTAAAAATTGTGATTTGTACATCTCAAATTGTAAATTATATAAATAATAATTAGCTATATTAATCTTTTATTATATTTCGAAGAAACATTTACATTTAATTCGAAACAGCAATAATGTTAAAAATTTTACATACATTTGCGAATGAAAATTAGATTATTTATTTAATTAACGTTGTATTTTATTTGTCATTTTTTGTATTGTATTTCTATCTTAAACTTTTATTTTAAAATATGTTCGAAAAGTTCATCGAAAGTTTCTCCTAGAATATAGGTGATATTGCTAAATAGATATTCACTGCATTGTATAAAAGCAATGAAATCTACATACAATCAAAACGCAGCAAGTTCTCAACATAAAACTTTACAGTGTAATTCATAATTTAATTTTGTTTACTAATATAGTTATCAATATCTATTCATTTAGACCAGTGACACTTTTGTAACGCTTTTGTCACTTTCATCCATGCATCCCGTAAGTCAAACTTAAATTGTTGTACATAAAATATTTACCTTAAAAATAATATTCAAAGTTTAATTAGCAAAAAATGAAAATTACTATATTTTAGCTTACGGGTCAGGCGTAAAATGTTTCTCCTAAAATATACTTTTGAAGTTGTTGTTGATCATATCAAGAAGTAGCATTAGGATCGTTCAAGTATTACGTAAGCAGATTTATTTCAATTATTTACCCCCCCTCCCATTTGTCAGCAAAAGTAAGCAAATTTCTTACCCAAATAAGCAAATAAATAACCCCCCCCCGCCCCCCTATAGTGCTTACGTAATACTTGAACGGCACCTTAGCCTCCCGGTTCTTGTACAGTTTGTTAACAGATTTTTGGTAGGGTTCCTATTATTGTTTAAAATATTCCACTGGAAATTTCTACCAAATCCAAAACAATATCAAAGAGATTCAGTTCCATGTATAATTTGCACCAATCACAGAATGACAATAATGCATGAAGCCTTGCTGCAGCTTGAAACCGCCAACCGCACGCATAACCAAAATCATCAAAGATTCTTCAAACAGTTTCGTGTGACGCTGCCGCCGCACAAAGAGGGACCCGGAAAGCCACATTAGGTTACTGCTGAATCCGGTACAGCATTCCGGAATTTCCAATTGAACCGGACTGCATCGATTAGCTGCATACTTGGGCGTTGTACTTGGGACGAAATTTCTGATGTTGCTGAAGGGTATCGAATTGCTTCCTTCCGAACAAGTGTGTTTGTTCCTAACGATTTTTTCTGATAATGGTATTTCAAGTAATTTCATATAAGACGTGGATGAGTTAATCCAAGAGTAGTCGTAGTCCTCCCTACTTAGTAATATTTTATTAACTTCCCGTAGGGTAAGTTATTGTTATCGTCCTTAAACCGAAATTGAAAATTTTTGCATATCTTTACTTTGAAGACATCTAAACATTTTAGCATATCTTCGAAATATGGATCTATGTGTACATTTATGTATGGATACAATTTTTCGTCACGTTTTCGAGTGCACGGACGAATCGATTTGAATGGTTCAAAAAACATTCGGTTCCTATTGATAGGGAGATGTGCTGATTAGTTTTTGGCAAAAGTCGGTCCAACCGTTTTGGAGTTACGGAGCAAATAGAAATCAAGGTTTTGACACAACGTAGCATCCGATTTGAATGATCCAAAAAAAAAATCAATCCGTAATGATGGAGAAGTGGTGAAAAATTTTAGGTAATGGCAAATCCAGCCTTTTCGGAGATACGGAGCTTAGGAAAAAAGAATTTTTTTCTTAATTTAAAAAAAAAATATCGAAAATAATTTAAATTTTCAAAATTTCAATTAGTTACTTTCAATGAGTTCCAGCCATTTGCCTCAAGGCACAATGCCATACACCACTAGTTTAAACATTTGTATATTTGTTTATCATTATATATTAGATGTTATAGGGTGTTCAATTGCTGCAATGCAATATTTCAAAGATCACGATATTGAAACTTCGATATGACCATATTCTTCCAAATAGTTTAAACTTTTCAACATCAATTATTCTTTCTAAAAAACTTATTCTTTGGTCAGTGGCAACAGCTTTATTTTTGCAACCATAGGACTCCAGGTTGAAATCCCTATTCAAACAAGATGATGTCAGTTAAGTAGTATTTTATTAGTTTCAAATATAGATCTAAATCTGGTTCCAATGAGAAATATTTCTAGGCATTATTGCAATATCACAATTGAGATAACAATTTTGATCCAAAAATAAGATTCAATTACCAGTTTTTTGTGAAGGCAACTTAATATATAATAACTATCTCTGCACTGATTTGATGATTAGTGAGTTTTGAAATCTCCACAAGTTTCTTCTGTCATAATTTACAACAAATTGTATATGCAAGCACAACCATCAGAATTAATTTACTATATCTATGCTCTACTGATTACAAATACTGAATGAATGCATCAAGTTAATAAAATATGTAATGAATATCCCGAAGAGAAGTGTGCAAACTCAATATTATAGAATTTGAATATGAATCTGTCCAATAGAACAAAGAGTCTCAAATCCATTATGGATAAAATATCTATGAGTTAATCAAATAGGACATACGTGTAGGGTAGGCTAAACATCAATTACTGGTTCTAAAACCTTATTCATTGGTCACTGGCAAAAGCTTTATTTTTTGCAACCACATGATTCCAGGTTCGAATCCCCATTCAAACAAGATGATAATTATAGATTTCATTTAAGAAATATTTCTAGGCATTACTGCAATATCTCAATTGAGATAACAATTTGGATCCAAAAACAAGATTCAATACCAGTTTTTTGTGAAGGCAACCTAATAATATAAAATAATAATATAATATAATAATATATAATATAAAATAACTATCTCTGCATTTAATGATTGGTGAATTTTCAAATCTAGTTTCTTCTGGCACAATTTTCGACAAACTGTATATACAAGTACAGCCAACGGACCATTTTTCCATTTTGGTTTGATGTTTTATAAGATAATATATGTAGAAGCTAGTATGATATCGTCGGCAGAAGTACCAATAAGTGTTTTTCTCAAAGTAAGATAAATATTGAGTATATAAGTATATAATATTATGTAACACTTGGATTAAATTATGTAGCTGACTTGTAGAACACCAAAAATAATTAAAGAATATTTATAAAAAATATTTGGCATATCCACGTGTGGATATTGTCGACGTAGCATTTATTCTCAACTATCCATCATTAAAAAGTTGATAAGTAACAGATATATCAATCTTGGCTCGTCTCGCCATATCGGATATTATTTACAGTTTAAATTCTTTTCCCTTTGGGAAGCATGAGTAATATTGACTGACGGCTGAGCTGATGTCGTCCTCAGACGTCGGCAAAACCTCGTGACAAATTTTCAATTTGTTATGTGTACACTACACAAGGTATTCGTGGAAACACGATAGGTGTTGAGAAGATATTCCACCTGGGGAATTTAATTTTATGAGAATCAATAATGGTACTGACTTATAAAGGCAATAATATTATAAGTATTTATTATTAGCTCTATTCCTTGTGCTTGTTTGATTTCATTTCTCACACAAATATGTTTTTTTAAATCAAATGCATTTTAGTATATTTTTATAATCATCAATATCTACTAAATAAAAATCCAATTCAAATGATAAACAAGAAGTCCGATATCGGTGAAAAAAGCATTTTCCATCGTATACGTGTGTCTTGTTTTATGTGAAAAGTGAAAGAAAAAAAAAAAAGCTCGGGTCCGACGCGGTGGCTTCGTGCTTCTGCAGAAAAGGAGAAATGTAAAACTCGTTTGTAGATTTGCCGGTGGATATGCGGTCCGTTTGTGCCCTGGCACATGAACAATGTTCTATCTTTTTCGATTCCAGATAATGCTAAACTAGGGGTCGCAATTTGGCATTAATATTATCAGAAAATTCATCAGGAGACTGCAAAATCGACTGTGCAACCACGAAACAAAAAAATATAAGGGAGCTGTCCATCAATCGCGTAATCAATTTTTAAGGATTTTTGGATGCCTCTATCTTACTTGACGATACATGGTGAAATTTAAAATAAACCCCTCTCCCTCCGATATCCGATATTACGTATATTTTAGTACCTAGAAAAAATCGTAAAATTTAAAAAAATAAATTCCTCAGAGCTTCACGTGTTTTGGACGCGCTTTATTTTTAAAAAAAAAATCAAAGGCAATAAAAATAATTAGTAGATTTTTCTAGGAAACTTCTAATTCATAACAATTTAAAATTTAAGTTCTTTGATTTAAAAAAAAATAGTTATGATAATTTAAATATTTGTAGTTCAATTTACTAAAAACTAAACTACCCGCAATGTGTTTGTATTATTTATTTATTGTCATTTTAATTTTCAATATTGTATTGATAAAAATGTATTTAGGTTAAAAAAAAGTTTAGTTTAAAATCAAACTAGTGGTGCATGGCATCGTGCCTTGAGGCAAATTGCTCGAACTTTCCGTAACAGAAATAAATATTCGAGAAAAAAATCAGTAATTAATAAATATTGATCAATGATTAATAACAATTGTTATCACTTTATACTTTATCGGTCATAAAATATACTGTGACGATCTTATCGCTCAAAACACTTGAGAAAGTTTACATTAGCAAGAGGTGCCGAATAAATCTATCTGAGGATATAAATCTTACTATTAGAGTAACGCATTTGAAATATATACATTTTCAAACTGAATTGTAAATTTAAAATTCATATTTGGAGTATAAAACTTTGTATATTTTTGAAAATTTTGAAAAAAAAATGTTTCTAACATTTTTTTCGAATTTTGATTGTAAACTTTAAAAATTAACAACGTTGGTTAAATAGACATTAATATGAAGAAGCATAAAAACAATAGAAAAATATTTTATATATTGTATGTCTGCTGCACTACACGACGAATGATTCAAATTAGTAAAAAAAATTTCAATAATATAATTATTAAATTATTTATCGTTTTTCACTTAAAAATTCAGTAAGGTCATATAATTTATGAAATATATATATTAATCAGATTTTAATAAATTAACGCCATATATGTTCAAATATATATTAATATAATGAAGTGGGTAAAAAAGCAAACTTGAGAAAAGTATTATTTCTTATTGCACTTCATACAAAATCTGTTTTCTCAACACTAAGTTATATTTCTTAGGTGTTTTTATGAAACAGACATACCTACATATTCGATGGAAAACTTTTTCCAGTTTCGACAACTTTTGTATAAATATGAATTATATATTCATTTTCAACTCGTATTGAATTTGTGAATTTTCAATAAATCACATTTTATTTTTAGACGCGAGCATGAATTAACATTTAAAGATTATTGGAAAATTACATAAATATAATGATTAATAGTATACGAAGTTTTTATTGATTACTTATTAGTAATTGTTGCAATTATTATGTTAGTACATGTACAACATAATGTCTAGCCTACATCATGTACTACCTAATGTCTAGCAGTTCATTGTCTGGTTAATATAATATATTAACAAACTGTCATAATATGTTACCAGATCATATTACGGAAATTATATCTGTTTTAGGTAAAACAAAGTACAGAATTCAATAACGAAACGCAATTTCACACAAATTCAACTATCCCAGCACTATCAAATTAATCAAGAAGACTCTAAAAGAAATTGTCCAAAAAAGTTCTTCATCTGTGACCGCATGAAGATCCCTGGTTTTATTTTATAATCTATTTATTGCGGTTTTGTTTAATTTGTTTTTTGGTTTTACTTTACTGTTCTAGTTTCAATTCGCAAAAATAAATTTAGACCAAAATTACAAACAAGGTTTACAACAAAAACTGGACAAACTTCTTCAAAAAAATTCTGTCTAAGTAATTGGATTACTGACGATGAGCGTTATTGCATAAAGATATCAAAGCGCGGGTGAACTCTTCTTTTAGTAAATAATTTTAAACAAGCTTGAACTATAAATTCATTCAAGTGAATAACATTATAATTTGATTTTTAACACTGTTTTGCAGCCTCATTCCTCAGTGACAGATACATCGAACCGCACTACAGTTCACCGTGACATGTTCGTAGAAGTTCTATTCCCAATGGGAGAAGACCTCTATCTATTCGCTATCGGTTTTCGCAAAAGGCAAAGTTTCTCAAATAAACTAAAAATGGCAAAAAAAATAGACGATACTTTTTAAAATAGTGATATACAAAATTATTTTATGAGAGGATGATAAATTAAGGCAAATTGCTGGAACTTCTCGTACCGAAAACTAAAATTTTAAAAAAAACCTTTAAAATTATTTCAAAACATTGAAAAAATGAAATATTTGAGAATTTTCAAATTTTTGAAAAATAGTCCTTTTTGAAAAATTCGATTTTTTTATATTTTATATTTTCATGAAAATTAAAAACTTTTTTGAAACAATCTCGTTGCATAGCTGTCTTAGAGTCAAAATATCGAGGCGCGTAAGCGCTGAGTCATAGTCTAACGTTTAAATGTGGCTACGGAACCCATGTAAATGTACACAAAAATTGAACTTATTATTATATTCCTATAAAATATAGATAATATGATGTGCATATCTCAAATGATCATTTTTGAATGCCAAATTGGTTTACTTTTTACTTTTTTATTGGATCTGCGAAAACCTTAAACCTACCTTCTCCAATTTCACCTTGTTAATTTCTTCAATAAAAGTGAAATGTTTATTGAATCATTCAAATCGGATGCTCCATTCTCTCAAAAACTGAAGTACCATCTTCGAAACGTCTAGACCTGCCTTTGCCAAAAACTAATCAGCACGTCTCCTTATCAATACGAATCGAATGTTTTTTTTATTATTTATATCGGTTGATATATGTTCTCGAAATGACCGACGAAAAATTGTATCCGTGCATACATACACACACAGACACATAACACATACATTATTTTTTTCTAAGTTACGCCAAAATGTTCCGAAACTTCTGAAACGTAAAGATATATAACAATTTTCATTTTCCATTTATTTTGTGATAACTATAACTTACCCTACAGGTAGTTAATAAATTTCATCTATTTAAAAAAATATTTTGAAAAATGACTTAGTTTCAAAACAAACATTTTAATTTCTTTATAATCTTGAATATTTGTAGTACCTCAAATTTTTCTCATGCTGTCAACCAATAAAATATTTTCGCAATTATTTCATAAAAAAAATCTAGATATAAAAAATATATGGATTTGTTGCAAAAACATAGAAAGTTCTCAAAGCTCTAGTTAAATTTTAAAATTTAAATAAGCTTATGAGCAAACTTCTGAAGTAACATTCTGAAAATAATTAGAAAGCAAAACTAGTATTTAAATTTAGAAAATTCTGCTTAAAATTTTGGAAATAAAAAATTTGCTTTAAAAATGATTATTTGCTTAGAATTTAACTAACTAATGCTATCTATTATGAATCTTGTAAGAATTTTATGACTATCCATTAATGATATCTATTCAAGAATATTATGTTCAATTTAATAATGCAGAGCAAATATTGAATAACTATTCTAGTAAACTTGTCACTAAAAGGAAAATGTTGTGCAACTTGTCAATGTAAATCCAATTTTTAAATATAAAACATTTTTCAGACGTACTTTCTAAAAAGTTGAAGATTTTAACATACAAACACACACATACAACACCCTTTAACTTATGAGTTTTTAGGAAATGTTAATTTCTGAAGGATAGTTGATCAATCTTAAGAAATTCAAATTATTTATTTAGTCAGAAAATTTTGAGAAAACTGGAATATTTATCCAGCTTTTTTAATGACCAGGATAGGATTTGTTATCAGAATTTATTTTTAATGTTTTAAGCGTAATCGAAATAACCCTTGCATCTTATCAAAATCATAAACCTAGAAGCAATTACTTTTATGTCCGGTTGATAACATATATCATGTATATTAAATAAAGTCCTTATAATTTTAAAGCAGGAAAGTTTAGAAAAATATCGAAAAACAAGAGTGCGTTTAAGGTTCACACGCTATTGAAGTAAAACTTATTTGCTACTGTATAAGATGGCATTTAAGTAAAAATAAATATATCATATAGCAATTTTGAATAATGTTTATTAGTAATATGGTAACACACGTGATGCACACATGCATTAGTGTCAACCATTATACACATTTATATAATAATTCGGTACGCATACAACGTTGATGCCGGTACGCACACAACAACAGATCTTTATTCACATACACGTCAACTAATCACAATCGACCCCTATAGAAATGATATCATCGAGAGCGAATGACGAATCATTGGCACTCGACTCGGCCGTGACGCACTTCCGTTGCATTTGTACGAGTGTAACCCTAGTCGCGCCTAAAAAAGTTTAACTTCAAAATTCTACATGAGGTCTATTCTTTATGACAAGAGAATATAAATTAACATAATTAATTTTTTCAGAAAAACTATCACAATCGACATGCATCGAATTATTTAAACTATGCAATAGTTCTCCATAAAACGTGGCTTTAAATTTTTCAGGTATTTGATATGTCAGAGAATTATAGTATGTATTATAAACTATTGAAAAGCGTCACATAGCACACAATATTAAATTTATCTAGTACAATAACAAACAGTAGTGTCCTGATTTTCAGCATTTCTCAAATAGAGATGTAGATCAAATTTTACCTCATGTGATTAACTCTATAGAAATCGTTTTCATATTCAGTTCAAGTATTCTGTTATAATATTCCTCGTGTAGATATCAATGTCCGTAGATGAACATGTCAGAAACATACTTCCCATGCAAAACAGGAACATGTATGGACGACAATATTCCCGTAGTAAAAGTTTTAGTTGGACCAGCTGTTTTGAATTATATACAAACTAATGATATTAATTTATTTTAATTCGCATGAATATTTTTCTAAAGTTATATAATAAACATTTCCTTGTTTATAAATGAAATAAATTTCGATCTATATCAATTTTACGCGCTCATGCCTGATTACACAAAGGATAAAAAATCCGTAAAATGTAATTTTAGTATTTAGTATTTAGCATTTTTTAGTTAAAGTATAATGGTACATCAGTGATTACACGACAGAGATCAAGATTTTTCAATTCTCGTTGTTGAGGTCACTTATTAAAAATATTTCCAATAATTAATTATTTAATACAGACACTGATACTTGCTCGGACGCCTTGATTAAGTAATCTGGTTTTGAAAAATATTGGTAAAAACCATTACAACTACTATCATTAGATAAGTCATAATTAGCAAGGATGTTTGTTAATATTGTTAAAATATTTCATAATTATAATTCCATATATTTTTTATACCTACTGATGAAGGCATTGAATTATATGTAGTGACGTATGAAAGACAAAAAATGTTCCAAAAATATTTTAATTGATATTGCGATTTTCTAGATTATAAATATACGAGAGAGAATTTTTTACCAAAAATATTTGAAAGTAAAGGAAAAAATTTATAACCAGCCATCAACTTGCCTCTTACGATGTTGTTATTGGAAAATAAACGGCAATGTTTGAAAATCCATTACAAAAGTATTTTCACTCGTTGTTAGTTTTTTAGGTTGTGAGCACTGCTATTTAGTATACGAGATTTTAATATAATTTTTAGGTAGAAATTATTTAATTGTTTTATAAGATGTATGTTATTTATAAGTGAGATTCAATAGCTATGAAAGCTTACTCGCGGGTGGGGTAAAAAAGACCAACTAAACCCGCACCGTAAAAGAGACGTTAACTATAAAAAATAGAAAATAAGTATATAAAATATCTGATAATTTGATGTGCATATATCTAATGATCATTTTTGACCGCCAAATGGCTTTTTTTTACTTTTTTTATTAGATCTCCGAAACCGCTAGACCTGCCCTTATGAAAATTTGATCAATTCTTCATCTTGTCAATACAAGTGAAATTTTTTTGAATTATTAAAATCAGACGCTCCGTTCTCTTAAAAACTGAGGTACCTTTTTTTGCACTTTTTGCCCCATATCTTCGGAACGGCTAGACCTGCCTCTGCCAAAAATTAATCAGCACGTCTCCTTATCAATACAAATCGAATGTTTTTTGAATTATTCAAATTGCTTTATCCGTGTTCCCGAAATCGTCAACGAAAATTTGTATCTGCACACACATACATACACGCACACCCACACACACACATACAAAACACACACGTACATCAATTTTTCTAAAGTATTCCAAATATTCAGAAACCTCTGAAACGTAAAGTTATATAAAAATTTTCATTTTCGATTTTTTTGCGATTGCTTTAACTTACCCTACGGGAAGTTAAAAGGGACCAGGTGACAAATTTTTGAAAAATAGCAAAAATAAACATAGTTTGTACAACTATAGATTCTATAT
>NW_020536630.1:0-19422 GCF_003426905.1 Ctenocephalides felis
ACACGATTCGTCGTATTCAATGAGCGAAAATTAATATGTATTTCGTATCACTACTTTAAATTTAATTACTTATTTTATTTAGTCTCTTTGTTTGGCAAGAAATTCAGCTATATAAATTCTTTCGATCCTTTTTAAGTATGTGAAAGTGAAACAGTGAATAATTTCTTTCAGGTCGAAGAAATACAAACTTTATTAATCGAATGTGTGAAGTGAACTTTTATTAAATATGAGACTGAAACAGTGTTCAAATTTTATATAGTTAAAGCAAGAAGTACCTAATAATGAAGAACTACAGAAAATATTTATTTAATAAAACTGTGATGTCAGAGTAATTCAAATCAATGCACATATAATAATTATGCAACAAGAAACTTCAACAGTATTATATTTCGACACGAGTTGGTGGACTCAATTCGATATAAATCGAAGTCAGAAGAAATATTTTTGGGCTCGGTCAAACACCATTTGATTCATTGTTTGTAATTTGATAGACAAAATTCAAATGTTGGAGCTGCGAGATTATTATCTATCTACCTCTTAGTTTCTTTGGGAAAATGTGATATTTGGAACAAATTTACGGTAAATTCAAGGTATCATGTCGCACAGCGGTTCACGCCCCGTGTCACCCAGAGTGGCCGACGGGGCTGTCCAACAATATGAGGGGCAGGTGGATTATATATCAGTGATTATATGGAAAGATTAGGAACAAGATTGAATATATTAGAAACGGAATTAAAGTATGCTTGGCGCATTAGATCTACTGTCACAAGAATACGTAAAATGTGGGAGAGGCTAGAAAACTTGAAGCTTTGCTCTGTGAGCAACAAAGTGTCATAGCACATCTCCTGGAATTATATACACAGCAGAAGGTGGTGATCTTAGTGCGTTAAACGTCCTATTACCAATAGCACAAAGTGGTATGGGTCAACTAGAAGTCATACGAGAAATACTAGGTAATGGAACGGTCGAAGATGGCCTCGAAGAAGGTGTTGATGTCACGAGTGGAGCCCCGCCGAACGAAGCTTTTTATAGATCCTTGAATCAAGCTTACAGGGAAGACCTGGTCGGCGGTGAATCTTCCAGATCAGCATCGCATTGGGTTTAATATGGGAAGATCCTGAAGAATCCGAAGAAAGTGCGGCTAATAAAGCCAGCGAAGCAGAGGTACAAAAATTAATGGACGAAGCTATGTCTGAAGAAACGCAAGAAATATTTAGTTCAATCGATTATAAATATTATAGAGGCAATTCTCCATGTGTTAGTGAGCATGATTTGGCGCAATTGACGCGACTAAATTCAATGGACAGCTGCTATTGAAAACTACATGAATTAGATAGATTAACTGGAAAGATGCAAGTTGACAGTCAGAGTATTAAAGAATTAGAAACACATTTGTTAGAAAGTCCTAGAATAATAAATCAACGGCAGCTGCAAGATGCTGCGACTTCGGAAGCCGAAGCAAGAGTTCTAGCTGAAGATAGTAGTATTATAGATGAACAATTACGGCAGATGTATACAAATCCAGATTGGACTTTCAGCAGCGGATCTGTCGGAATAGATGAAATTATGTTAATGGCGTCTGATTCTCCGAATAAAAAATTGAGTCTCGCTTATCGACCGATGAAGAAGTTGCTGAAGCCATGTGCACTGGTTTAGAAGTCCACGAGTCTCTTCGCCTCGACACAGAATGCATCACGAACCAGTTTCAAGTTCTGAACCATACAGCACAGTAACAGGTCGTCTTGCCTATAGTTCCGCTGTTCAAAACGCAGATATTAAATCTCCGAAGCCTGCCAAGAGAGGAAATTTGTTTACAACCCTTTTTACCAGGATACGATGAAAATTTAGATAACTCGAATCTGATATCTACCCCATTTTCTACTGTCTCTAGTATTTCGCCTTCTATTTTTAAGTAACTAGCACTAAACCTGCGTCGCCTTCACCATCAATATGCAGTGCTAGAACGAGACAAGATGGCTATTTAGAATCTAGCGAAAAGAATAAGGATAGTTTAGAAATGCAAGTTTCTAGTTCGCCAAGTCCACCACCACCAGCTCCACAGGATACTGCAGATAATTTGATGCTGCCTAATGCATCACCTCTACCGGGACCGTCTATGTCTCATAGTCCAGTCTTCCTTAGTGCTGAACAAGCGCAGATACAGCCGTCAATTAGTAGTATAGACCATGGACGACTAAGCCCACGAACTCCACACTCACCAAAAGCCCCAGAACTTCCCAAAACGAAAATCAAGTTCTGACATTGTGGCTGCAAATCAGATTCTGGGTTATCTTCTATGAGTGGTTGGTCAAGCTTAGAAAAATCTCCCGGTTCGCCAAAATCTTCCAAAACACCAACTTCAAATTACTTGAGTGAACTTAATGCTAATCGTATTTCTGCAGCAAGAACGTCTTCTCCCATGCCACCTGGAATGATAAATCCCGATATGTATCCTTACCAGCGCGATAATACTGCGTATAGGCAAAGTAATGCTGACTCATATATGGACGAAATTTAAGGATACCCTCGTGTACGTCAGAAATTCAGAGACCGTATCAACAATCTGCTTTTACTTCTTTGACACAGTCAGTTCTAAGTAATGGTGATCTCTACAATTCTTTTGTCCCATCACCGGCGCCCTCAAGTACAAGAAACGTATCTCATAGATATGTAACGGAAGTGCCTTATAATGAGGCAGCTTATAGACATCAGCCAGCAATATATTCTGTTGCTGGTAGTAATAGACAGGAAGTGTACACATCTGTCTATACTAGCAATTCGTCGACCTCAAATGCTCAACAGCAAGCTTTAAATTATCCTGATCTTATAGAGCCTTATGGTAATGATGCTTATAATCAACGTTTTCCACCCAGAACCAAACTATCACGCTCGAACAAGCATTCCGCATCATCTAGTACCCATCATCATGGAAGTAAAAGAAATTTGAGTAGAGCGCCTTCTACAACATCGATGCCTAGTGAAGGAATGACTAATCACGAAGGTTACAAAACTGCTATGTATCGTACTATGTTCCCTACTGGAAATTTAACTGACGCGCTTGTATATTATCCAACATCTACTAGATACGATAGTCCTGTATATAATGTACCTCCTGCTGAATATGATGAACCTGAAGGTGGGCACCACGAGAGCATAGGTCTCCTATGGCAATCCCACGCGATAGTACTTCGGGTTCAATAAGATCTTCAGCTACTGTACCAGCTGATGCTGTACAAAACATCACAATCGAACAGCGTAGATACCAGCAATATCAACAGCAGCAAGCCGAATATCAGCGACAGCAACACATTTATCAAATGTACAAACATACAACGCATCCATTGAAAGTAAACAACTTGACGATCAATATCAAAAGACATGGAACCAGAGGACACACTATCTTGAACTCGATTTACGAAATAAAAATTTTGGTGATCAGAATCAAATGGGAGAATTATTTGATGCTGGAGGTGTTATTGTTTCTAAATCGGATATATATCTATTTCGTCAGATTTGAAGGACCGTATACCAACTGATAAGTTAGGTAAAAAGTCTAAACGCGGTTCGATCAAATCAGCAATGAATTCAGTGAGTCACTGGTTACCCGATCTAAATTTAAAGAAAAGACATCGTTCAAATTCTTTACCTATTGGAGTACAAAGAGAAGACTTGGAGTTATCTAGAGATAGCAAATATAATTCATCGCTAAAAGACAAAGTTAAAGATCCAAACAGAAGAAGAAGAAGTATCCATTAGTTGCAACTATGTCTGGCATATTACAAAAAGCTAAAAGGAAAACGCAACACAGCGATTTGTCACTCTCAGATCCTGAGCAATCAGAAACAGAATGGAGTGGAGGGCGCTCGAGTGTAGGAGTTTCTGATAGTGAAGAAGGTAGCGTATTTTCAGAGTCAGGAAAAGATATGTTTGCTAAAGTAGCCAGTAGTAAAAAATCTAAAAAACCTGAGCCTCAGACACAAGTAATGGGTAACCAAATAATATCTTCAAGTCAGTATCAACTGATAGCTAATGGTCAACAGCAACAAATTGCTCAAGATAGACAACAGCCACAATTATATATTGATGAATCGCAATACGATGACGATTTCAATCAAAATTCGAGGCAGGAATCTACAAAACAGCAATCCACAGATTATCAATCTGATAACAAAAATATTCAATTTCAACAAGTCCAAAATGGACAAGTTCAACAACAAAATGATGTTTTTCAACAAATGCAAGTTCAAAATGGTAATTACCAACAGACGCAGATGCAAAACGGTGATCTGTCACAACAACCCTATTTGCTCAAGTACAAAAGCCCAAATTACAGAGAGAAGCAACACAGGACTATAACAAGATGCGGAAACTGATTTATCAGATAATGTACCGGGTGAAGAAGAAAACTCAGGAAAGAGTACTGGTAGTGGGTCATCTTCTATTTTTGTAACTGTAGGAGAGGCAAAACGCGGTACAGGTTCTGATGAATCCACAACAGTGAAAATCGTACTTTCCCGCCTGTAACTTTAGGAGGAGCATCTATGGAATTTGCCGTGTCCAGGGCTCTCGGAAAATATAGAAAGCGACGGTCGACTTCTGCTTCTGATGACCAAGCTGGTTCTGAGGACGCTGGTTCGAAATCTGATGAAACCGAACAACTGCAGGATGTAGAAGATACACAAAAACAGTCGCCACAAGGTGTTAAAACAATAACCACAAAAAGTTCACCGGAGCTACTTCCTGCTAAAAGCGTATCCTTAGAAGAACCACCGCAACCTGAAAGCAGTCCATCAGCCTCAAGCCATAGAAGTTATACTGGAAGAATGATGCCACGTCAGCAACAAAGTTTAGATATACCAGGAGGCAGAGGTGAGGATGATGATAATAGAAGTACACACTCCATGAGAAGTGGTAGATCATCGCGTCGTCAAAGCACTGAAGAAAGTATTGATAGTGAAGACGAATGGTACAGGTACAATGTAAGGCGTTTGGAAATGGAAGAACAGGATATACACTACCGACCAGAACTTTCAGAACCTCTTCGAGAAGAGGCTGAAAATGAAGAACAATTTGGTCCTGACGAGGATGTGAAGGAACGAATGTCTTTTGTTTTGAGAGAATTAAAAATGACCGTTAAACCTATACCTGATGTTCTCGAAGAGAAAGAGCTAAATGCGCAAGTAATAGCATCTGCAAAACGACGCGAAAAAGAACAAGAGGGTAAGAAAAAAGATAAAAATCATAAACGTGAATCGACCGGGCCCAAATCAGTCTATGCAGAATTTGCTAGAATCACAGATTATCAAACGTGGCGAGATGCTGATGAAAAACAAGAGCAAGAACAAGAAATTGAGTCTGATGTTGAAGCACCAAAAGACGAAGACGAAGACCGTTCAGAGCATTCTTCAGGTGATACCTCAGGGCCTGACAGTCCTCATCAAAGCATGGACGAAATGGAAGACGAAGACTACGAAAAAGAGCAAAGCACTATAAACCAACAACCAATTAAAGAAGGTGGTGCACTAATAAGAAAATTCACTGGCGTTCCTAGTTACACTAGTGAGCCAATACCCGAACGTAAATATAGTACTCGTGGTGAAGGGTGGTCTCTCAAAAATAAAACTGACTCGTCTTCTACTAGCGTAGAAGATCAAAGAGGTTCAGTTGATATACCAGATGACCAGAAAGATCAAGGCGGACCTTTGGGCAGCAAATGGAAACTCCTGAAGGCACTCAAGGAGCGTAAAGCCGAAGAGAAGACTAATCAGGAGAAGATTCAGGAGGCGGCTAGCACGCCTCAAGATAAAGTAAGTATGCGATCTATTATGCAAAAATTGTACGAAATAGGAGTTAAGAGTTAAATTTAAAATAGTTGTAAATTATATATATGTACATGTTTGATGGAGCTTTGTTGACAATCGTTATTATTTTATATTGTACAATGTAACAAATACTGTAATTATAAAATTAATATTTATATAAGCTACTAAATTTAATCGAAATCTAGATAATATCTATTGTTAAATATGTCAGAATTGGTGCGTTAGCACTAATTGTTAAGAAATACTGGTCTTGCAACTTGCTGAATGCTGACGAGTTAAGATAATACTGTAGTGAAATATGTAGTAATTAATTTAATATTTAAAAAGCATCAAAAATGCAATTACCACCCATTAGGATAATCATATGAATATCGTCATCATGTTCATATCATTATTTTCAATCATATCATATATACATATTATATTAAAATGCTTATTTATACGACACAAGGGAAACTCTTTAATACTATTGTATATTAAAATTTTAATTCATTTATATTGTAACCAGTTAACTGTAGCTCTCTCATCCCCATCGAGCTCATGACGAGTATATTCGTCATAAAAACCTAAGGTCATCTCAACTAACAATTTTCAAAATAACCAGTAGTAAATGTTATTTAAATTACTAATCTAAATTCTTGTGGATAAAATATATTATTTCCACATCTCGGAAAGTTTGTGCAAATAGTCTTGATATAAATTGCCACTTACAACTACTTATTTTATACAATTATAACCTCAAAACAATCTAAACAACTTGACATTTCAGAATATATTCTGTATTCTGCCAAAATTTTAATTAACAGCCGTTAGTTTATGTTTTATACGCATAACAAATATACACGTCAAAACACGAAATTTTGACGACGTGTTTATTTGTCAATTATAATAGTATGTATGTACTATATCAATAAATAAAAGCACAATTAAATTTTTAATATTTGAGAAAGCTAAACTCTATCATCTTGAAGTCTCGTTCTGTCAAAAGCAGCGTAACCAACTTCTGCTTATATCAACAATTCAGTATCTATTCAAGTGAATTGTCACTATTAAAATCTTGCTTTTTCATATATCTCAAATATGCAGTTTGTCGACCCGGTAGCTTTGGCGCCCGGGTCAACCCGCCTCAGTTTTGATGCCCGCAAGACGTAGAAACTCTTGTTTGTTGCGCCTGATTCCAACAGTTAACTGGTTAATAATATAAAAACTCAATTTAAATCGCACTATTTGACAATTATAAATATTTTTCTATTACAACCATTTCATTTTAAATTTATTCAATATAATTGAAAATTTTCACTTTTATATAAAAAAATTATCACGTCATTTTGCATATCACTTCATGCCTATGCTCTTTACTAAAATATTCACTTAGCTTTAAAATAATATAAAAATAATTATAAATTCACTATATTTCCTATCACAACATATATATTAATGATATAGTTCACAAAATTTAGTCCACTATAATAAAATAATCTAATATCACATATACCTTGTCTTATAGTTACCTCCTAAACATCCTTATATAATCATAATCATTCTCATAATTAGCATAATAATATGTATGTGAATTAGATATCTGACAATTAATAACTATACGTTTATGAGCGCTCCGTAATTTTTTAAAAATAACAAAATTGCGAGAAATTTCCAATTTTGTCAAAAATATTATTAAAATCAGATTATTTCACTTATTTATTCATATTTTATTTATTTAGAAAAATGTTATCATAAGTTAAATGTTTTAGTATTAAATTTTTTAAGTGTTCGACAGACAGAAATTTTACATTACCAAATATTTGACTATTATTTTAAATCGTGTACCTGAAGTTTCTATGTAATATTATTACATTTGTTATACTCATCCAAATTTAATTAATTACTTCAATTAAGTATATAAGACTGATTTACAATAATTTATTTTAATTCCACAAGTCTGTTATTAATCAATCATTAAATATATATTAACACCTACTGTTAATTTATCTACTATTACCATTATTTATAAATATTAAATGTTACAAATAGTTATTTAACTATATTATACTCATAAGATAATCAATGAAAATATAATAATGCGGTTGATAAATATAAGAAAAATTAGTGGTTACATAATTGTGCAATTTGTAGAAATTGTAGAATATAATTAACGCTTTTAGATATATGATAATTTGTTAGTGCAATTGTATTTAGTGCTTTATATAATATATTAATATGTTATGAATATATGTATATTGGATAGTAAAACGTGTAGATTTAGGTATTAGACAAATAAAAGCGTGGTAGATTCAGATCAGTCAGAGATTGGTGTACCAATTTTGTAAAGGTGACTAGATTGTTTATAATTTATAGGAATGGTTAATGATTAGGTTTTCGTGAAAAATCCAAAAATCGTCGGTTTCAAATTCAATTTAATGGGTAGTTATCATTTTTATATATTTAAAGTGAACAGCATTAAATCACAAATTTTGGAAGCATATTTCACATGGGAGGAGTGGGAAATTAAATTTTTGGATGACGTAAAATAATCAAATTAGTAATGTAATTATCACTTTTTTCAACTTATACCTTCGAAATTAATTTTCGAAAATTAAATATTTTAAACAAATTAACGATTAAAAGTTTTTTGTTCAGTTTAATGAACAATAAAGTAATTTATTAACTGTTTCATTTCTGGGTTTTCGAAATTTGTTTAATAATTGGAATTATATCGCAATACTGCTAAAAAGGAGCATTACATGACAAATTTTAAAAGTTCATTATGCAGAGTGTCCCAGAACTCAATATCAAGCCAAAACAGGGTGATAGTATTGATCGTCTTGCCCCTGAAAAAATAGTAAAAACTATATCTCACTTTATTTGAAATTATGAGCTTGTAAGTGCAACCTAGAGCTTTGGTGAAATTTTGACTATTTGTTGTTTTCATACTCAATTTTTTTATTAGAAAACTATCAAGTATTTGTAAATTCTCAGTTTTTTTTATGATTTTTGCTCATATTGACAAAATTTGAAAACATATTATACATAAAAACAATTAGAATACAAATTTTGAAGTCTGTTTTTTGATAAATTTGTTTGAAATACCAAATCAAATTTGGCGCGCAACTTACTCGCCAAAACTGACTTACTTCACATCAATGATTTAAGTGTCACTTTCGCTGAAGGATAATTTGCACACATTACTAACTTAACCTCTGAAAGGAAAGGACATTAAATATGACTTTTAATTAACAGTAAAGTGATTTTGTTTAGTGTGTGCTGTAAATTATTAATTATGTATGTTATGTATCAGTTAATTATGGATTAGGTATGTACTTGCAATATAATTTTATAATAACTTAATGCTATAGTTTTCTGTAAAGCAAGCAATGGCAAAAACTAACAACATCCTTAAGTATTTTTATTTGTGGGATAGTAAGTATATGTACTTAGTATTTTACATTGGTACACTAATGCTCTGATTAATAATTGTTATACCATAAGTATTTACTATTTAAGTTTCATTTGCCCATTGAATCCCTTTCACCCATCGCCTTGTCCCGTAGGACCAAATTGCTTATATAACCTTCTACAATTAATATCATACCAAAAATTGACTAAATGTAGCTATTAATATCTCCGAGCTTACTCATTCTATATGTAATCATAACGAATTAAACGAAATTAAAAGAAAATCTTAGGGATTCAATGTAGTAGAAAAAAACTATAGCAATAATCCATACAGTCATATTAACCAAAAATATATACTTCGTGCTTATAAACTTAACATTTGTTCCCAAAATATGGTTTATCAAATTAAGTATTATCATACCATGAAATGTCAATAAGTAAACAAATAATAATCACAATAAACAAAAAGTTTTAAGGACCTGAAAACATTTGTTTTCTGAGGCTTTTTCTACGCGTCAACATTCTAAATTTGCATAGAAATACATGGTTAATGCTACAGGTATATTATTAAATAAATTCATGTCAATTTTGAATCTTACTCCTATAACATAATAATCTTATAACTCTTCTATAAATCTATCTATTCAACTGCCCATAATTATTACAACCCATTTTTTTGTTTGTAATATATTTTAAAATCACATCATTATTCATGAAGGCATCTAAAAATTTTTAGTCAATTTAGATTTTTGTTGGTGTAATGTTTAATTTAGCATAGTTATGAACCTACCTGGCCAATTCTCCGATAATATAGGCCGTGACATAGCGTTGTTATGGCAACGCTATTACACGCCATTTTCTTCATACAAAATGGTACTAAAAACTGACAAACTGCTATGTATTTTCTGTGCAGTCAGTTAATTTTAGATATAAAACCTAACCTTGGTAAGACTCCGTCAAAAAAATGTTATAATAACTGCATCTTTCTGATGTGCATTGCTACACATACGTGAAGTTAGGTTTTATGTGTAAAACAAGTCATACATAGCATTTTAGCACTTTTTACTGTCAATTTTTTATGCACGAAGGTCTGGCAAAATGCATTGTATGACTTGTTTTAAACATAAAACCTAACTTCACATATGTGTTACCAATGCACATCAGAAAGATGCAGTTATGACCCAATTTTTTGTACATTGTGCGATCTAGGCTAGGTTTCATATCTAAAATGCTTGAATATACAGTACAGAAAATACATAACATTTTGACAGTTTTTAGTACCGATTTACATGAAGAAAAATCCATACCATAGCGTTACCATAACAACGTCCTTTTTAGAATTGGCCACTAAATATAATTTCTTATGTCAATTAAAAGCTGATTTGCTTAAATTTTACAAAGCATTTATAAAACTGAACATGTGTTGTGAAATCAGCCATAAATTTAATTACAAAGTACAAATTGCTTTTTTAACTCTTCCAAGTTCAAGACTTATATTATTAATTAATAAAATTTAGTTAGTTCTGATTAAATATTTCAATTTCAGTAATAACAATAATGATAAAAATCAATAAAATGGGAATTTTACTATGAAATGAATAATTAGTTACTATAAATTATATGACTACTTAAAGTTATCATTTAATTTTTAATAAAGTGAAATTTATACTATAATCTTTGTAATACGCAGTTAATTTTAAGGATAATACCTTCTTATAACAGTCATTAGGAATTATATTTTATTCTTTTTTACATTTAGAAAATACATTACATTACATTACATTACATTTAGAAAATACATTTTGATACAGCATTACTTATCTAATATATACTAGTGAATTAATATCACAATTATTTTCTATATGCTAACTATTTATTCGTCCATTTTATTTCAACTTAATTTGTTAAAAAATAAATATGATAAAGGAATAAAAAAGGTAATTTCCTTGAATATTTCTATCCATAATTTGTATCACTTAAACTCTAAAATTTATGTAAATTGTGTGATATGAAATTTTCTACCTTAAATTGGTCTTTATTAAAATATTAACCTAACAAATATTATTTCGGTTCATAAAATTTTGTAAATGAAAACTGAATATTGAGTAGTTTCAGAAACCTATATAACTATTGAATATTTTGTAATATATAACAAAATTAACAAAGTATTCATTTTTTATGTTCATACATATTTTCATTGATGGTGATTATTGAATAATTATTGTGAATTTCCAGAAAAACCTATTAATACTTGGTTGGTTTGCTCGAATCTTACTATATTCAAATTTAGTTTGCTATTTTCAAAATTTTATTTTAATTTTGCACGGTTTCAGCAAATGCAAGCTAACATTTTAATTTTATATTATTTCAATTCCTAAAAAAATTTTTTTTTGGTTACTTAGGATCTTTTCATATATGTTTTTATTAATAAAATAATTTTATACGTTTTTTTTTATATTTATATTTTATTATTTTTAAATTGATTGTCAAATTCACTAAATAAAATCAATTAATAATTTGTATTAAAAAGTTCTTAATAATTTGTTTCACAAACTAAATTCATAAATAAACAAAATTGAATTGTAATCAATCTTTGTTAGATTTTTGAAACCACTCAATATTTTGCTTATAACAGTTTGTATATAAATTGTTATCTGTACATACAATATTTATATGAAGTTTTTAAATGCGTAAGAATCATATTATTTATTTTTGCATTAACCACGAATTATTTATTATCAGTCTATAAATGATTTTACATTAAGATATTGCGAATAATATTCAGAATATTTAGATTTCTTTTTTGGAAATTTTGGTACATTTTTTTATTCTCAGTTTTTCAATAGTATTTGCCATCGGCAAATTAATAAGCAATTGGTGATAGAATACAATTTTCTTTGTTTGATAAATTGAACAGATCTAAAAGCAATATTTTTTTATTTTAGATTTTTTACATTATAATTTGTTCAGAAAAAATTGTCAAAAATTTTACTAAAACATATTTTATTTATTCTCAATAACATTGTTTTTAAATATTTGAATATTATTCAATATACTGTTATTTCAATACAATTATAATAAAATAGGTAATAGTATTACTTAATTTAAACGCCCTAATAACATAATTCACTTTCCCTCTAAACCAATGTTTTACTAAGATATTTACCATATGTAAAATGTTCTATTATAGAAACTTACAAAGATATGTAAATAATAATAAATATTACAATTGAAATTTTAATAAAAAATAACATGTACAATTAGTGCAAATTTGTAATCCTTTTGATACCAAAGATCTTTGTAAATTTCTAAACATTTTTTACCAAAATGATTTTGCAACAAATGTATTTATTTAGCCTATGGTGTCTACTACTCATACTGCTAAATAAAGAAAAATAGTAATAAAACTATAATAACCAATATGAATATACATTATATATGTCAAACTGTATAATTTACGAAAATATTGTATTGCAGTTTTAGAATATACAAATAAAGATATTAATCGTTTACATATATATTTAGTTTTTTATAATATTTTTTTGGTTTGATGAAAAATAGTTTTTTATTTTTTTGTTTTATATTTTTTATTAATGATTTTTTTTTTATTTTTTTTAGAATGGAACTGGTGCTGGAGGCGAAGGTGGTGGTCGTGGAAATGGGTAAGCAAAATAATAAACTTTTAATTATTTATATATATATATATATATATATATAACTGCATATAAAATTATATTATCATTGCTTCATTGCAGTAAAAGAAGGTAAATGATGTAGAAAATGTTAAAAATCCTATTACAATTCAAACAATAAAACTTTTCAATTCTTATACCGAATCACTTTTTGCCTTTAGTTTTATTTTTTTTATTTTTTTGTGTGACTCTAACATAATATTTAACTAATAATTCTTATTGAAATGTTTAATTAATTGAAATAGGTTGTTATTCATATATTATATATTTATTATTTAACTATTTATAAATCATATACCAGAATTACTTTGCATAGAAAGATCTCCAAAGTATTATCCTATGACGAAGTTTTGAAACGAAACTTTTTGGCTTTGCATTAAATACTTTGCCATCATCAATCACGATCAAAAATTTTACAATATATTATTTTCGTAATTTATCATCAAACAAACAAGTTGCAAACAAACGCTGTACAGTAAACATTTTATAAAACTTTGGAGTGTAACATAAACTGACAATATTTGTATTAACATTAAGTAAATAATCATTCTAAATTATAAATATAAACTTTTCATATACATATCTGAAATATCATAAGTAATTTATAAATTACTAAAAGCAGCTAAATTTCTGCCAAATTTTAGGGAAGATGGCCGAACAAAAATCTGATTATTTTTATGTTTCTATTTTTGTCTCTCTTTTTTTCTTAGAAACCCGTAAAATGATGAAATTGTGAAACTTTTAATATTGCCCGCTAATTAATAGCACTAACTTTTTTCAAAATCCAAACTACGGAGATTTTTTGGCCAAAAACTTTTTAGTGCATTTATCAAGTTATTTTTCGAGTTTTCATCGGTTTTAACCAGAAAAGAATATGAGTATTGAAATATTTCTTATATAACGTTAATTCTCGCTATATGCCTTACAAATAATTTCCAATTTGGACCCTCTATCTGCCCTAGACGCCGAGCAATCGTCTTTCTGACCTAATATTAGAAGGCTATGCGTCATGGTATCTTCTCAAAAGCGGATCTTGCGAATTTAATGAAATTTGGTATGCATTGTTATTATACTTTATCAAGATTGTGACAAAATTTTCACATTGGTTCATTCCATAGTTTTCGAGATATGCGAGATTACACTCTGACCTGAAACTAGCCTAGTTTTAGGTTGAGAGCACGTTTGGCCTACCTATGTACCATAGTATTTTCTCATATCGAATCATGCGAATTTAATGAAACTTGGCACATTTTTTATTCTCTTTATTGATTTACAATAAGGAAGTCTTTACAAAAAGGAAGACATTCAGTAATTGTGATGATATATGAAATATTAAACATTAGATCTAAAAGGTTACCCAGTAGTAAGTCTTTTCAATTTTGATATATAAATTTAAATTTTGTGATGTTTTGTAAACTTGGCACATATTGTTATTATACTTTAACAAGTTTGTGACATAAATTTCAAATTGGTACATTTCATAATTTTCCAGATACGCGAGATTACACTCTGACCTGAAACTAACCTAGTTTTAGGTTAAAACCACGTTTGGTGTACTTATGCACCATGGTATCTTCTCAAAAGCGGATCTTGCAAATTTAATGAAATTCGACACGCATTCTTATTATACTTAACCAAGATTGTGACAAATTTAAATTGGTTCATACGGTAGTTTTCGAGATATGCGAGATTACACTCTGACCTGAAACTAGCCTAGTTTCAGGTTGAAAGCACGTTTGGCCTACCCATGCTTTCCATAGTATTTCTCAAAAGCGGATTTGCGAATTCAATAAAACTTGGCACACACTGTTAATATATTTTACCAAGCTTGTAACATAAATTTCAAATTGGTTCATTACATAGTTTTTGACATATGGGAGATTACACTCTGAAACTAGACTAGTTTTAGGTTGAGAAAACGTTTGGCCTACCTGTGCACCATGAAATTTAAATGCAAATATCTTGAAAAATAAAAGAGCAATTGTTATAAAATTTCTATAGCATTTTACTAACTTCATAGTTTATAATCACTATAAGTTTTATCAAAATCCGAGCTACAAGGATTTTCCGGCCAAAAAATTTTTAGCGCATTTGATCAGGCTATTTTTCGAGTTTTCACCGAATTTGACGAGGAAATCATTTGAGTATTAAAATAATTATTATATAACGTTATTTCTCGCTATATTCTCTACAATTAATTTCTAATTTGAACAAAAAAAAACAAAAAAACTTTAATGTGAATATCTCGAAAACTAATAGAGCAATTGTCATAAAATTTCTATAGCATTTCAGTAACTTCATAATTCATAAACATGATAAGTTTTATCGAAACAAGTGAGCGCGTGTTGCGCTTTTTTAGCTGATAATTACGCATGTATGATATTTCATTAAATTTATTACGTTTTACAGAAATAATTGATCTGTGTTTCTAAAATCAACTGTGTTCTTATATAACGATGGAACCAATTTCAAAAACATTAGTTGTCTGTTTGAGCCCATTGTTTTATGATAATAATAAAACAATATATTAAAAAATCCAGGAATTAATATCCTAAGATTATTTTATAAAGAACTCATTTTTTTAAAGTAAAATCCCATTTTTCAACAAATATTTGAGAGTTCTTAAAATATCTCTTTGAGTTATACATAATTAACGTAACACTAATATACTAAATTGAAGTATTTATTTAATGAAAAATTTGTGTTATATGGAACTTTACAATAAATATATAAAATACTATCGCTGAGTATTATTAAGGTAAATGTTGTGTTTAAGAGATCTACTCAAAGTATATATTTTATCTATTTGAGTAAATCTTTGTGATGTAATTAAGCTTTTGCACTAATGTACAAGAATTATATGAATTCATATATAGTAAAATGTGTTAGCAAATATTGGGTAATTATTAGGTTTATATTTTTTGGCACTCGATTAGCCATCAGAGTCGTCAAATTTCTGAAAATTTTACATTCATCGTTTGGAAAATAGTTCTAATTTTAGAACTATTTTCCAAATTGGAAAATAGTTCTAATTTTAGAACTATCTAACCTAGGGCAAAGGTGTCATTATTTTTACTGTGATCTAGAAAACGCAAGGTTATGGTTATAAAGTTTAATTGAACAAAATCAATAATTAAAAATATCAATAAATGGCCATATTCTGACAAGAAATGTTTATGATTATGCTTTTGACCAATAGCTATATTTTGTAAAAATTCTTTTTTCTACAAGTTTCTAACTTTTAATTTATTTTTGAATTTAATTATCTGTTATTAACGTGAGGTTGAATTAATTTCCCTCAAGACACAATGTAATTAATTATTTTTGCCTAATAAAACTGTTTTAATTCTAATTCTGACCAACTCTGTATACAGCACTTGTACTCCAGACGTCTCCAAAAAAAAATCTACTCATATTTATTCATGAAAATAAATATCGGCATTTACCTCGGCGTGTCGACAGCCGGTCGACTGTGTTCCGAGCTTTTCCCAAAAACCCTTTTTTTTCGCCCATCATTTCGCAGGCGTTTTCATTCGGCTTCGCACTTTCGCAGGGACGAGCCAAAAACTCGCTAACGCGGAGACACAGATTGTGCGAGCAAATTGCCAAACGACGTAATAAAACATTCAAAACGGGGCCAGATACATATGACAGGCTGACGAAAGAAAATAATATGAGATATATCGTATACGTATAGTACGTAAAGTAATATTTAAATAATTTGTAAATTAACTAGTGGGGCGCATAGCATCGTGCCTTAAGGCAAATTACTGGAACTTTCCATACCAAAAAATTTTTTTTCATACCATTAACATTTTTGAAAAAATTAGATTTTTGAGAAACTATAACTTTTTGAAAAAAAATTATTTTTGTGAAAAAAAGACTTCGTGAATAAAACTGTTTTCTTTATTTTGAAATATTTTGGAAGTTCTGAACTTTTTTTCAAAGCAATCGTACTGATTTAACTACATGGAGACGAAATTTTGAAGCGCGTAAGCGTGCGTTGCTGTCTAACGGATAAACACTGGTGCGGAACCCAAAGGAATGTAAACGAAATTTATACTTATTGTTAAAATCTCTATAAAATATCTGATAATTTTCTGTGCTTATGTCTAATGATCATTTTTGACCGCCAAATGGCTTTTTTTTTACATTTTTCACTAGATCTCCGAAACCGCTAGATCTGCCTTCATGAAAATATAATCATTTCGAACACAGATCAACCAATTTGAATAATTAAAAAACATTTTACTTGTATTGATAAAATGAACAACTGTAAAATTTTGGTAAAGTTTCCAATACGGAAAGTTCCAGCAATTTGATTTAAGGCACGTTGCCATCCACCACTAATTACTATTTTCAATAGTACAAATAAAATGTGTTCTCGAAATCGTCGTCGAAAAATTGTATCCGCACATGCATACCCACACACATACATATTTTTATATATATTATATTCAGAAAATGTTCAGAAAGCTTTGAAACCTAAAAACAAAACCTTTCATTTTGGATTTTTTGGAAATTAAATATAGAGTTACAAAATTGAAAAATATTACTAGATTCTCCATTCTCAATTCTCAAAATAAAGGTAAGGAAGAAAGGTCCAATTTCTAACTTTGAGTAATTATATTATTAAAATCAAACTAATTATGTCACAGCGGGTAACACATATAAAACAAACAACTATCTCACTATGTTCAGCTGATTCATCATTATATCTATTTATTTTTCTCTTGTAAAGTAGCTTTTTTCAACTTAACTTTCTTTTTACTTCCTATTATTTATTTTTTTCACCCTTTCCAGAGTAAAAGTTGAGTTGGTCTTTTTTACCCTACCCATATGTAAGCTTTTACATGGATTATATAAAAAAGTGCAAAAAATAACTTAAAATTAACAAAGCATCTTATAAAACAATCAAATAACGTATACATAAATATTATATTGAGTCTCGTAAACTAAACAACAGAGTCCTCATAACCAAAAAAATATAACGAAAGAAAGCACCTTTGTTATGGATTTTTAAACATTGCTGTTTATCTCTCGATAGTGACATGGTAAGAATCAAAGTGATGACTGGTCCTCCATCTTTTTTCCTCTACTTTGAAATATTACTGTTAAAAAATTCTTAAATTTTTAATGATTTCGAGATATCGGTGGTACTCGCGGATCTTTAAGCCCCGCTCTACCCTCCACATATATATACATATATATATATATATATATATATATATATATTTAAAATATTTCTATGTATTAAGGTCCAATGTCGGCTGTTTACCCTACTATCATGCTCGAATATTCGATAGTCCTAAAAATTCTTCTATATTGCCCTGTGGATATGTGAAAGCTACATACAGTAATTAGTGTTTCAAATAGTTTTGTGAAATTATAGCACGTAACAAGTTTTGTGTAGAGCAAAATGATCATAAATATAACTCCACACTAAGGCAGAGGCTAAGCAATTAAACTAAGTTTAATAGTATCTTGTTCGTGCCAAGATTCGCACGGAATCACAAGCAATATCATGCTTTACTAGAAAGTTTAGTAAATAAATATGATTTCAAATAGTTGAAGTCGAAGATAAAATATAATTGTACTGATAATTATATTCTAAATATCAGTAAACGCTACGAATACTATACTGTAATCATCATTCGGGTGTAAATGTTGAATCCATTTTTATTCTCTTGAAATATTTACAGTAGTTGTAAGACGTTGGAATGAATTTTAAAATATTCCTTTGATAAAACTGTAATTTCATTGGTTTTATTATTTTGCGCAGTATGACAAGATTTATTTAATCAACCACAGTCTCGTGCTGTTTGAAGAGGAAACTTTTATTTTGATTATACTATTTTTCAGTTTGTTCATTGTACTTACATCAGAGATGTAAAATTTTATATTTTATCTCAGTAACAGATGTAGAGCATTATTTGAATTTCAATGTAATTTTAGAACTATATGCTGAGATGTATTTATTATAAATATAATTTGAACTAGTGATGTCTTGGTCTTAAGTCATCGAATATTAATACAAATTGTAAACTTACTCTTTTGTAATTTAACATATCTTAGAAGCTTTCAAATTTGGAAAAAAATCGATTGGTTGGAGAATTTTGAAATTTTTGAAAAAATTGACTTCTTAAAATTTTGAAAAACTGTACTTCTTATTTTTTATTTCTTTGAAGATTTTGTAATTTTTTAAAAATTTCTGGTTCAAGACGGTTCAACCATAATACTACTATTACTTATCCTAAGTTAAGTTAATAATGATCAGGCTAAACGTAAAATCAAATTATGATACGAATGATAGGTTGTAACAGTTTTTTTAAAAAAAATTTGACAGTCGTCAATAATAAATTTGAATAGAATCAATTATTTTTTTGTTTACCTTACCTTCAATTATGTTTACCATCAAATTCTTTTAAAAAAATCCAAAAATTATTACTATTGCACGAAGAATGCAATATTGATTAATACGGTTAATTATTTAGCTAGATATGCACAATAAAGTA
>NW_020536631.1:0-20236 GCF_003426905.1 Ctenocephalides felis
GTCAAATAGTAGTTTTCATAAATTAATACAAATAAACTAGTGGTGCATGGCATCGTGCCTTAAGGCAAATTGCTGGCACTTCTCGTACCGAAACATAAAATTTTTAAAAAGATTAAAATTTTTTTGAAATCTGAAAAAAATATATTTTTGAGAATTTCGAAAATTTTGAAAAAAATGGCTTTTTTTTTTTTTTATATTTTGAAAGTTTTTGAAAATTTGTAACTTTTTTTCAAAACAATCGCGCTGCGCAGCTGTTTTGGAGACGAAATATCGAAGCGAAACGGCTAGACATTGATACGGAACCCATAAAAATGTAAATTAAATTTGTTCTTATTATTAAATCTCTAGAAAATGTCAGACAATTTGACGTGGATATATTTAATGATCATTTTGGAGCGCCAAATGTCATTTTTTTACTTTATCTTATTGTATCTCTGTAACTGCTAGACCTGTCATCCCAGAAACAGTTCTTGTTTAGTCATACAAATAAAATGTTTTTTGAATTACTTAAAACGGACGCTTCGTTCTCTCAAGAACTAAATTACAATTTTTGGCTTTTTTGCCCTATCTTGGAACGGCTGGACCCGTTTTTGCCAAAAACTAATTAGCACGTTTTATCAGTACGAATTGAATGTTTTGTTCAAATAGGTTGATGCGTGTTCCTACATTATCGACAAAAGTTTTATCTAAACACACACACACATCCATTTTTTCTAAGATATGCCAAAATTCAGTAACCTCTGAAACGTAAAGATATATAAAATTTTTCACTTTCGACATTTTTGCGATTACTATATATAACTTATCAACGGAAGTTAAAAATTATTAAGTTATTTAATCAATATTAATTAATACACAGAGTAATTTTTTTCAGACATATTATATGCACTCGTCAACATATTTATATAATGCCTAAGGCTTTGCAGACCTAGCAGACCCCGCCTTCCGCCAGCCCTGATTTTCAAAAGAAAATTGATGATTTTAAAAAAATATTGATAAATCACTTCAAAGTAATCATATAAACTTTTCAAAGAAATGACATTTATAAGCTGATATAAAAAAATAGGAAAAATCGCTGAACAAAATCGTAAAGATGCTTATACGAATTCAACGAATTTTAATGAATACAATAAAATAAAATTATTAACCTGTTCTTAAATTAGAATTCAAAATTTATACAAATATACATTTATATACACCGAGGAATAAAATTCTAAATCATATGTTTAATCATAATTTATATAAATCAAATATTGACAATAATAAAAATCATAATGATCATTTATAATTCAAGAAAGAAAACTAGTTGGTACTGGTATTTTGCCTTGAGGCAAGTTACATGAACTTCCCGAAATGTGTAAATAATCGACTTAATCAATGAAAAATAAATTAATTTATGAGTGATTAAAAGTATTCCGAGTGGATTTATTACACATCATTGCAAACAAACGAACAAACACGTTAACTCGGAGTATTTTCTAAAAGCAAATTTTCAAAAATCAATAATTTTAATTAATCAATAATTATTATTGAACCAGTTTCCGTAGGACTTTAATAGTTTACTATGTTCAAGACTAAATACACTATCGTTATACCAACTAAATCATTTAATTTTATTTTTAACAAACGTCAAAAAAACATTTTCTCTAACTTTGATAAAATTTTAAAATTAAACTACTTGTCGTAAGGCCGTAATAATTCAGTGAGTTCTATAAGGCAATGATATACATCGCCAAAGAAAGTTTCACAAGAAAACGGCTCGGTAGATTTTCACCTAAAACTGATCAGTATCAATCCCAAATAATATCTTTCGAACAGTTTTTAATTTTTTAAAATCGGTTCGGTAGTATGTGCTTAAATGTGGACGAAAGGTTTAACACTTCTTTCCAAATTACAAAGAAACGGCTCGGACGATCGTCGCACAAAAAAACGATATGCCTCATCGAGATACAACAAATGGTTTTTAAATTTCTGAAATCGGTTCAGGCGTTTTTGAGAAACAAAGGTCTAATTTTGAAAAGGCCAAAAAGACCATACTAACTTTTGCAAACTTTGACGAATTTTTAAAGCTAAACCAGTGTGTCGCAGGACCGTAATATTTTAGTATGATCTAGAAGACTATGGTATCTACCGTCAAAAAAATAATCATAAGAATCGTCGATTTTTTTTTTTAAACTTTATTAAGAAAACGGCCCGGCCGATCTCTACTGAAAACTAATCAGCACGATTCCCAACTAATATTATTGTTATCTCTGCCTTTGCGAAAAACTAATCACCACTTCTCCTCATCATTACAAATTGAAGTTTTTTGCATCAATCAAATGGGATGTTTCATTCTCTCAAAAACTCGATTTCTAATTTCTGTACCATCAAATCGTTGATCGGGCGCCCGAAAACGTGAACGAAAAAATGCGGACACAAAAAAACACACACTTCCATTTTTCTGAGGTATGCCAAAATGTTCAGAACCTTCAAAACGTGAAGAAGTAAAATTTCATTTTTCGATTGTCGGTCCATTAACTATAACTTACCTACGGAAGTTAATAAATATAAAATGAATAAGTTGCTTTTTACAACTATGTATAAATAAACTAAAAAATGCCGCCCCAAAATAAGAGCCGCCCGGGCGGACCGCCCCTACCGCCCCCCCTAGGTACGCCACTGTCTTAAGGTATAATAAAAAATCAGTAAAATCTGATAATATCGCCAACATGCATGATAGATGATTTATTTTTTCATTGATTATCGGCAATGCATGAAATAAGCGTACCGTTTAAAGTCGTCGCTGCTTGTGTATCGTTTAAAGGTACGATTTACTGAATCTGAAGGTTGCTTGAGTATTTGTGCTTCTGAGAATCCGTGCGGCTCGTTCGACGAATTGTGGGAGTCGTTTGGTACGAAACAACAAACGCCATGTGGAAAAAGTTGAGCGGCATTGGCACCACGACAATATATATGTATTGCTATTATAGTCACACGTGTTGAAGAGATTCAACGGGAATCACGAGAATTTGTGTGCACATTGCGTGTTTCAATTATTTTATTAATTGATATAAACCACGATGTACGCATAGAATGAGAATTATTGACTACTAAGTTATTTAATTAAAATCATGAACAAGTATAAATTGAATTACTGTAACAGAACGGAAAAAAATTATTTATTAATCATTACAAAAATAAAATTTTTAGTAAATTGTATTTAATAAGCTTATACAAATTAGAAAAAAATGAGAGAGTATATATATATATATATATACATACAGTAGAACTCCAAATATCCGAACTCCGACTATCCGAATCGCCGATTATCCGAATCACTTTCAGAAAAAAAATTGTCAGAAAAAAATCTAAGTGCGCTATTATTCTTCCATCAGCACAGCCAGTGTAGGCACATTGTTTGTTTTGATTTGACGGAGATGTTTACAAAACCATGATTTTTATTTCTAAATTTGTACATAAGTACATTTTATTTATATTTAAAACATGTGAAAAAGTCATGTTTCTTTCATTTAATTCAATAAAAAAAATAGTGCAATATCAAAACGTAAATTTTTTTCTCCCCAATTGCAATTTTTTTAAAAAAACTCTGAATATTTGATTATCCGAATCGGTCCCGGTCCCCATTAATTCGGATAATTGGAATTCTACTGTATATATATATATATATATATATATATATATATATATATTAATGATTTATACATATGATTAACTCAATCAATCGTGAATGCTGCTTTATGATTATGTAACTCGTTCATCTAATAAATAGCTACAATATTTATCTAAACTTCTACGATTGTGATTAAATTTTAGAACAAATATTTTGCTACACGCCTATTATTTTCAATTTATTAGTGGTTAGATCTCTGAGAATTTCGATCAGAAACCTCAAATTTGATACTACTCAGACAACTTGATGTGAAGGAGTCGTGACTGACCTCGGTTTTCACTTGCAAATATTCACCAATATGTTTTGAACATTTGAGCGAACATAGTCTTACTCGGCATTGCTGCATCCCTCAAAATATCACTCCTTATTACAGAATTGTATTGAGAAACAGCTGCTCATAGGACTCATGAAGCTCTGAATGTCGTTAAAAAATGCTAGAGTACTTTACACTTTACATAAAGTTAATTATCGAAAATAAATATAACTATATTACTTGGAATACATATATCTACAATTATTATTTTCGCAAATATTTGACTGGTATGTTTTGATTTTTCAGTTTGTGTAACGCTTCTAATTACTATCTAAATTCATTATGATATTCGAACATATGATGTTCAATTTCTTGCATTGTTATAATGGATGAGTTTGTGTAGTGAATGTAGGCGTTCTTTACGGACAAATTTACTAGAGCCTAACATTTAATATTAAAATAATGAGGTAAGCCGTTGCCGTTTATGAGACAGAAAAAAACTTATCAGATATCCAATATATTTCATCTCGCAAAATTTATTTATTTCCATTGTTTTTCATCGAAAAATTTCAAAACATTTGCATGATCTGGATATCGTCTGCATTATTCCAATAATAGTGATAAAGATTTTGTAATTATTAACGTTTTTAATTAAATGACAATGCTAATTAATATGACAAACACAAATGTGATTCATTCGCGTAGGCAGCTGTTTTCATGTTTCAGAAAAAAAAATGTTCATGACACGTTGAACCAGACGCACTTTCTCTTTGTATGCGATCGCTGCGCTCATGTTTATAACACTTGTTCGAGTTTGACTATGAAACGTAATATTAAGTTAGCGCTCGCATGTGTATTTAAATCTGGTGTATTCATACATATATCGACTATTGTGTGCTGCATATACGCTTTTAAATGCATATCCACAAATACCGTATATATCATATACATATACATTGTAGAACCTAGTTAAGACGATAATGCTCAATACTATTTCTCGCATAATACGCTATTTTATTTATACAATTTCAAACATATTGTGCATAGAACGTTTTTTCGCTTTTTATATCATTTTAACAGGAAGAACCAAGAAACTTTGGTTGGAACTATGTTAGAGAAGCCCTAATTTTCGAATTTTATATAAAAAATCTATTTTTGCTCCAATAATTCTGTAATAAAAAAAATATCGGCAAATTTAGTGTGATTTAAAGCAGTTTCTGACTGAATTTATTTAATGTTCAATTTTATGAATAATAAACAAATTTATTTTAATTTTAATTAGTAGAACAAAAAAATAATAGCTGAAAATGATTATTCGTTATTCATGCATCATTTTCACATATGAGCATATAAATATTTTTATCATAGTGAAAGAAAAGAATTCGAATAAATTAAGATAATACATTTTTAAATAAAAAACTGAACTTTTAATTGAATAAATAAAATTAATACTCTATCACTTGCAAACGAACTAGACTTAATCGTTTTCAAAGCGTGATATAATAATTCTGAAAATTTTGTTCTTTTATTTGAGGCTTCTCTAGGGCTAAAAACTCTTTTTTTTAAAGTTTGAGTAGAGCAATTTACACCTTCAACAAGAAGTCGCATTGATCTAAATTATATATACATTGATATAATTTATTTTTTTTTTTTTTTTTTTTTTTTGATCTAAATTATATACGAGGTGTGTTCAAAAAGTACCCGGAATTACTAATAATTAAATTTCGCGGGTCTGGAGTGTCTGATTGTCAAAATTTTATTATTGTGTTGGTATACATGCCCCTAAAGTATGATGAAATTTTTCAGCTATATTCACTGTTTACTTTGTCTATGGTAGTCGCTAAGGTTCGACGTGTTTTTCTGAGCTCGGCGATTTTTACAATGGAAGAATTGAAAAGTCAAAGAATTTGTATTAATTTTGCGTAAAAAATGAAATAAAGTGTTGCAAAGTGCAAAAATTCACCAGATATGGCTCCGTGTGACTTTTTCCTATTCCCAAGTTGAAGAGACCCATGAAAGGACGGCGGTTTTCCTCGATTGAAGAAATAAAGGCCGAATCGCTGAGAGTGCTCAAGGACATATCAAAAAGTGAATATTAAGGGTGCTTCGAAAATTGGAAAAAACGCTGGCATAAGTTATTATATCTGGGGGGGACTACTTTGAAGGGACCACATTAATGTAGACGAATAAATAAATATTTTTTTGAAAAAAACGAAAATTCCGGGTACTTTTGAACAGACCTCGTAATATATACATTAGAAAAAGATAACAGAGAACCTTTCTGGGAACTACAGACTAATATGATTCTAAATTTTATCGAACCGATCTAATTCCAAGTATCAAAACGCTTGCTTTCATCTAGTATATTTGTAATTTTACATTTATACAGTAAAAACCGATTTTTCCGTTAAAAAAACGGTTTTCGAATTTCATAATTTTCGTCACAAAGCCGGTTTTTGAAAACCGACAAACCTTAGTATTAACATTATTACTATATATTGGATTGGCGTTTACATTAATATTTTTAATTATTATAATTAATGCTGTTGGCGATGGACAATATTTCTAGATTCTAAATCGGGTCGTTTAAATGATTTACGTTCAAATCTTGACTGTTTCAGTCATGCATTACATATTTGTTTATTTCTCACTATTCTGTTCTTTTACCAATCAAATAATTTTTCATAGTTTTTCTAAAAAGAAATTTACAAGGTATCTAGTACCGCCTGGCCTGCGATCAGAGCTTATATCATAAAATTATATATATAATTGGTATAAAAACTTAGATGGACTCAGTGCTACACCAACTTTTTCTATCTTTTGTCAGAGACCAAATGAAAGTTTATTAAATAACGGTTATCAATGAATAGATTATGAAACCGCCGATGTGGCGGGAATATCCGCCGTTACATCTTATTTTTACAGCCGCTTAAATGCAAAAAAAAAAAAAATTACAAAATTATTCAAAATTCTAGTATGATAGTTATTTAAATTATTTAAAATTAAATTATTTAAAATTTTAGTTTACTGTGTATATTTTACATGGCAGACAATAAAAGAAATAAAGTAAATCTTACCGGCACAAATTAATGCAATCAATTAGAATTTAATTGAAACTAAATTGTTTTTTGAAAAAAATTGTTTTATTTGTTTATAATACCAATTATAGTCTATAGTAAAAAGTAAAAACATTGATTGTACATTTTATTTGTTCCGTCGAAAAGCTTAAAATATAAATCAGTTTTTTAATTAAATATTGTATGGGAAACGTTCTGAAAAGCTTAAGTTTTTTATAATAAAACGAAAATTAATTAGTAACTGTGTTCTTTGCACATTTGAATCTTGGGATTCGAACTCCGAACCTCCGGTGTGTGAGTCGGAAACGCTACTCATGAGCTAATCCCGCCACTATGAATTAGTCTTATCATATGCAATTGAAATTATCATAGTAAAAAATTTATTTTGAATTCATCTGTATTGAGCAGCATAATATCATAACGTAATGATCGGAACATTAGCCTTAATTCATCTGAACCTTCTTCTTTCTTGTTTATGAATCTCGTTCGGCGCGTATTATTGGCATGAAAGGTTTCCGATCGCTGACGCAGAACGACAGAACGACAGAACGACAGAACGTGGCCAGAACACACTGTATTTCGTATTATCACAGGATTGGCTGTACTGCTAGTTTCGCGGGGTGCGGGGTGCGGGTCGCGGGGCTAGGAAAGTCCACGGTGAATGTGTTTGTGCGTGATATGTAGCAGCTATATTCGACGTGTTCGATTCCCGGTAAAGCGTCTGATGAGTTGTTCTTGGGATACTCCGTTCTTTACTTCGTTTATTATGTCGAGCGCTCAAATGAATCACGATTCACGATGCGCTGTTGCCAAAGAGGAAACAACCTCATTCTTATTTTAGCCGGCAGATTATTTATTATTCAGGCATTCGATGATAAATAATAATTCAGCTCAACCTTGTCTTATCACTAGTCTTCAGTGGTGTAGTTAAAATTACTCGTATCTTCAATTAATTCTTGAAAAATTGCAACTTTTCAAATACTGAAAAGCGAGATGTATCGATTAATAATGTTCTTACTACATGGCGAATATTTTAAAAATACTAGATATATACAGTCAGTGGCGGATCCAGCGTTGGCGTCTGGGGGGGGGGGGTCACATTTTTTACAAGAGATAAATTAAATAAATATTTATTCCAACTTTGCTCATGAATATTTTGGACGAAATATCAAATCGAGGTTATATGCAGAGGTACCTCAGTAATAAATGCACCCATAAAATTTATATTTTGCATTGGTTGAATAATGTAGTTATTATTTCGTTAAATCTCTTCAAAGTTAAAAATAATACATTGAATTGTTTGTCCTCTGGCCGTCTTATTTTACCCCCCAATACGATTAGAAAATCCTTAAATTTTAGTCTTTGACTCCGCAGTTCGTCTATAATAAGTTACATATTAAAGTTATAAAATGCGTTTGGTAACAAAATATGTACATAAATAAAATCATCATAAAGGAATTTTATTGCTGAATTAGCGTTCTATCTAAGTCTTAAGACAAGCTCAGGGGGGGTCATGACCCCCGTGACCCACCCCCTGGATCCGCCACTGTATACAGTACTTGCCTTTGCCATTGCTCTTTTAGCTCATTTTGCATTTTTATTAATAATTTGTTTATTGTTTAAACCTTGTCAGTGCAAAAGTTTGGATGGTCCTTTTCACCCCAATCGCAAATAATCTATTCTAGAGGTTAACTAAATAAAACTGTTGAATCGAACTTAAAAATAACAACATATCTTGAATAAATAACGTATACTTAAAAATTAAATATTCAGGTATTGTAAACTATAAACTGTGCTCAAAACAAAAAGAAAATCATTAAAAAATTGACAACATTAGGGCTGATTACAACTTTCGAAAACTGTTAAAAATCTTTAGATTTTTATTTGAGATAATGATGGTGAACCTTTTTGCCCTGCTCTACCCTATATAAAAATAAGAGAAAATAAGATTTTATACATATCTCAAGTATGTAGTAATTAAATATTGTATAATTTTGAATTATGGCATAACTAACAATAAAAATTTAAAAATCAAAATGAGATTTATGATGATGTGTATTTATTTCTTCTACGTTGAGAAATTTAATTTCATATATATTTGTTATTAACTTCCCACAGGATAGTTATAGTAATGGGCCGAATATCGAAAATGAAAATTTTTGCATTTCTCGACGTTTTGAAGGTTTTTGAACGTTTTGGCATACCTCAGAAAAAATGGATGTGTGTGTGTGTGTTTTATATGTCCGCATTTTTTCGCCCACCGATCAACCGATTTGAATGGTTTAAAAAACATTCGATCCCTATTGATAGGGAGATGTGCTGATTAGTTTTTGGCAAAGGCAGGTCTATCCGTTACGGAGATACAGAGCAAAGAGTGCAGAAAATACAAATCGAGTTTTTGAGAGAACGGAGTATCGGATTTGAATTATCTAAAAAACATTGAATTTGTAATGATTGAGACAAGAGGTGATTAGTTTTTGGCAAAGACAGGTCCCGCCATTTCGAAGTTACAGAGCTGAATGTGCAAAAAATGGCAGTTTTTGAGTGAACTAAGCGTCCGATTTGAATGATATAAAAAACTTTCTGCTTGTATTGACAAAACAATTGCTTTTGAGGATAAAAATATTACATCTTTTTTTATTTTCCATGAAATATTTTTCTAATTTTGGATTAAAAATTCAAAAAACTACCCAGGCTAAGCACAGTCTAAGCGCCACTCTGGTACAAATGTTTACTCAAGTGCGTTTAGACTGTTTATGTGCTGGAGCACTTTTCCAATTTTGTGAAAACAATTGAAAAATGTGAATATGCCGCCAAGCTAAACACAGTATAAGTGAAAATGTCGCACAGAATTATTTACAAATGCGTTTAAACTGTGACTATTTCACTTTTTCAATTTTGTGTAAATTAGGCAACTATTTTTTTGAAATTGAACTCGAAATGAAAAGAGGATTGTTAATGTTCTGGAGATAAATTGATTTATGATTTACATTACAAATAATGAAAGTTACAGTATTTGTAATAATATATTTGAAAACGTTTAAAATTTCTCGAATATTTCATTGCGGTACGGGAAGTTCCAGCAATTTGCCTTAAGGCACTATGCCATACACCACTAGTTTTTATACATATTATGAACCACTGAAACTTGTACCTACTTTCATTTAGTTAACCATTATTAACTTTCTGTAGTGTGTTATAGTAATCGCAAAAAATCGAATTTTTTTTTTTTATATCTTCACATTTCTTAGACGGAGACGTAGTTTATATTGACAAAGTAAAATGCAGAACTGATTAAATTTTTGGGAGGGCAGGTCTAGCGGTTTCGGAGATGGAGTAAAAAAAGTGAAAAAAATGGCGGTCAAAATGATCATTAGGCATATGCACATCAAATTATCACATATTTTATAAAGATTTTAATAATAGGTATAAATTTTGTTTACATTTTTATGAGCTCCATACCAATGTTAATCCGGTAACAACGTCGCGGCAATTGCGCGCTTTGATATTTCTTCTCTAAAACAGTCACGCAGCACGATTGCTTTGAAAAAAGTTCAAAATTTTAATTTTTTCAAAAATCTCATCATTTTAAAGTTTTTAAGAATTTTAATTTTCGGAACGAATGTCATGCACCACTTTTTCTTCATTACGTTGCGTATATGTATACACATATGTGCATACAAAATTCAAATTAGTACTATGCCAAATGAGTAAGTGAACTTCCCAAATTCAACTCTCCCAGACATCACTGCAATCGCGAATCGATTGCAGTTATTGAAGATAAGTTTCACACGTCTAGATCATACGTTTTTGCTGAAGTTCATGATTAGTTAGTCTATAATTTCAAGGTTTGATTTTAACCTTTTAGGAAATTCCATTTTAGTTTTTTGCATTGAATCAGTTAATTGGATTTCTGTTCGCTGTGAACTTACGTTTATGTGAATATTATTCTTACTGCACTTCGAACACAATCCGAAATTTCAATAAACTTAAAAATGAAAAATGAAAATAAGCTATAATATAGTAGCGGATTAAGCTTTCTGCCGCCCTATGCCCTATCCGTGCAGGCGCCCTTTCTATTAGGGTAGGGCGGGGCTAGTTGAGCATAGGGGCAAGTTGAGCAATCGAAATATCCCGAAAACTATTCACCATCCGTTTAGGCATTATATGGCGGAAAGATAGAGGTTTGGGAGAAATAAACATCCCGCGATCGCTAGTAGCCGCTGGACAAATGAGTGAGGCTCACGGACGTTTGGTTTATTTTGAGACCAAAAAGTAAAAAAGTCATTCATCACGAGTTTTCGTCTGGTTTAGTCAAATGTTATTTATTTTTAACCAGGTAAATTTTATTCTTCCATATAATTATAGTACTTTTAATATGCACAGAGATTCTGGGTATAATTCTAACGATTTTTTTAAAAACTCACTTTTATTTTGAAATTCCGAGTTGGGGTTAGTTGAGCATAGTTGCTAAACTTGTTCTGTCACTAAGACAATTACCATTAACTTCCAGAAATTGATTATTATTTTTAAGATTTAAGCTAAGTTTATGAATAATGATATAAAGAAATAATGATTTTAAACCAAAATACTGAATATAATGGAAAATAATTCCTAACTTAATTAATCGTTAATTTTTCAAAGCAAATTACTATAAGTTTTGTTTTCTCTGTCAATAAAGACTATAAATATAGAACTGGTTATTAAAAGCTTATTTTATTTCATCACTAATCGACATTGAACCTATAATTTTATTATACTTCTTTACTGCTCAACTTGCCCCACCTATGGGGTACATTGAGCATACTTGACTTTTTGTATTTAAACAGCTGTAGCGTTTAAATTTTACTTATTACCAAAAACTAGTATTGACACTTTTGTTAAGCGATAAACAACAAATCCTTTAAGCCGTATAGCAATTTATTGAGACTTTTCATTGAGGAGCTACATCCGTTTAAGTAAAAATTTGCTCAACTAGCCCCGCCCTACCCTAAGACAAAATTTTACTTTTTTAATTTAACAATTTATTTTAAATTATTTAGATATAGTTTTTAACTTTGCGTTGGGTAAATTATAGTAATCGCAAAAGAATCGAAAATGTTTTTTTTATCTTCACGTTTCAAGGGCCTCTGAACATTTTGGTATACTTTAAAATGTGTATGTGTGTATGTATGTATGTGTGTTCGATTCCGATTGATACGAAAACGTTCTGATTAGGTTTTCGCTAAGATTGGTCTAGCCGTTTCGGAGATACCAAGCAAGAAGTGCAAATAGAAATCAGAACCTTACACTCTAAATCTTTTCCTTATGTCGTATTTTTGTAAAACGTAAGCTGACTGTTGATCCATTCATAATTCATTACTTCATTGTTAGAAATTATCACTAGGGCTGTCTTATTACAAACTTTTCGAAGGAGCAGTTTGTTTGAAAATTTAGAGTTTTTTGCAAAGCAATGTTAAAAAGATATGTACTTATTATCAATATTCTTGTAAAGCAGCTGATATGACTTGATGTTTGTATGTTCATGTTGATTTTTCACGATCAAGTGAAAAAAAATTGGCTTTCCAAAAATTGGCTAATTCGACATTTTTTCAATATGATGATATGATGTTTTTTGAATCATTCATATCGGACACTCCGTTTCCTCAAAAACCGAATTTCTGAATTTTTGGCATTTTTTGCCCCGCATTCTCGAAACGGCTAAACCTGCCTTTGCCAAAAACTAATCAGCACGTCTCTCTATCAGTAGGAATCGAATGCTTTTTGAATCATGCAAATCGGTTGATCCGTGCTCTCGAAATCGTGGACGAAAATTAGTATTCGTCCTAATTGTATACATACACATTACTTACATCCAAACACATGCACACACAAACATCTATCTTTCTAAGGCATACACGTTTAGGAACTTTCGAAACGTAAAGATATGCAAAAAAATATTTTCGTTTTTTTTTGCGACTATTATAATTCACCCCGCGAGAAGTGAAAAATGAAAACAAAATTTGTACTGATTATTAACATTTATGTAAAAAAACTGATAATTTGATATGCAAATCTGCATTGAGCATTTTTGACCACCAAATGGCACTTTTTTGGCTCACCAAAAACGCTGACTCTGCCATCGCAAGAATTTAGTCAATTCTTCATTTCGTCGCAAAAATAAAATGTTTTGAATTTATCAATCCGATAGAGAATGGGCCTCTATAAAATTGAATAGATATTTTTTATCATTTTGCCCCCTATTCCGAAATGGGTAAAACTGTCTTTACCAAAAACTAATCAGCACATCTTCCCGACAATTGAATCATTTAATCGGTTGATTCGTCTGAAAAACGCCAACAAAAAAGTGTATCCGCAAATGCAGAATCATACATTTATTTTTCTTAAGATATACCAAAATGTTCAGAAGGTTTTGAAACGTAAATATTTATAAACAATTTCATTTACGTTTCGTTTTTTGAATTACTATGACTTACCCGTGAAGGGAATGCCAAATGGTGGTCAAAAATGATCAATGAACATAAGCACACCAAATTGGCAAATATTTTAGTTTAGGTTCACTTTTATCTTATTGATGTCATTTTAAAGAAAAAAAAACGAACAACGAAATAATTAAATTATCATAAAATAACAATTAATATATTATGTTAATTTCCGAAATAAATAATAAATCATTTAAAACGTTTTGTATGTAAGATTCACCTTAACAAAGTTGCAAGAAATGAATAAAGCTTCAATATTTTTCTCAAAAAAGCTTATCAATTTGATAATTTTATTTTAAACAAAATACATCAATAAAAATATTAATGAGGCGCCCTTGAATAAGTTTTTAAAAAAACGAATAACATTCTATTGCATAGAAAATTATCTAGATCAGGATTCTTCAAATAAATAGCAGTGAAAATTTTTTCGATTTAAAATTTTGACATTCGGAAAAATTTGCCGCCCCCCAAATTGTGGCGCCCTGCATTATATATATATATATATATATATATATATATATGTGTGTGTGTGTGTGTGTGTGTGTGTGTGTAGGTACTTGCGTGCCTTTGTAGATAAAATAATCCATTTAACTTTCGACAGATTATTTTTACATGCGCATATAAAAAACATTCTAAATTATTTATTATTATTTTTTTATATATATTTTTTTTCTTAATCAAGACTTTTATGACTGTTATTCGCGTTAATATCAAGGGAAACTTATATACGCTTTAAAATACTCGATATGATGACAGTAGCTTACGCTTAAGCTCGATGTAAACAAAATATCTACAAGTGACTCTTCCGATAAACGCTATAACTTATAGGCAACGAAACTTGCACCAAAGACGCAGAACAAAATGATTTTAAAAGTCGTCGAAATGTTATATTGTCAAGATCGGAAAATAACATTGCTCACAAAACGATGTTGGAAATTTCAGCGTATACGCAGTTTTGATATGTTTGTATGAACATGTAGTATTTGATATTTCTGCTGAACATTTTATAGTTTTCTATCTATTCTACAGTTCTACACTTAATCACATAGTTCCAATTGCTTATGATATTATATAGTGATTATTTATTTTCATTATATCTTGCCGCTGATCCTGACACGGTGATAGACTGTATAGATCCGACATGATCAAGTTTACATAGTACCTACTGTCAGCCGTTTCTATTATGAGCGCAATACGTTTCTGGGAAATCCCATTATAACATCGTACTGAGTGGGATCCTTTATTCGAAACGTCATGACAGATATACAAGGTAAAATATCGTACTAAAGAGTGCGATAGAGTATATTGCGACGCGGCCTTTTTCTAATACTAATAAATTATGAGTTGAAATGGTCGAGCGGCAGTTTATACCTAATAAGAGGACTTGCCCTTTTCTGTTGCATTTCTCATAATCAGATGACATTGTTTATCTTCATCCTTTTATAAGTGTTCCTATCCAACATATATCTACTGAAACAACATATTTATCATTTTTTGTTTGTTATAATTAAATCTTTTGTAATAGTGTCTATCTATAGTATGATTTATTTGTGGTATGACTTAGAGCGTTATCTCGATTGATACCACAAATCATGCCATTCAATCGATAATTTTCATGCACTCAAGTGAAAGCCGCAGTTTGTTTATCTACCTTATAGTAAGTGTTTTTCATTAGAAGGTGAATCCTGCATTGTCCGGAACAGGTGAAAACACGAGTAGTCTAGCGAGAAATCTGAAATGTCTACCTGGAATTGAGGACTATTGGTAACTTCTTTGCAATGCGCATTCAATATTAATACCTGTCGAGCTTTGATGTTTGATATATTGCATAATGTTGGATTTATATATATATATATATATATATATATATATATATATATATATATACGATTATTACGTTTTTGATAAGTTCCTCTGAAGTTTGTTAAGGGAAATTTTAAATATGTAAATAATAATAAAAATATAGAAATATTGTAAAAATAAATGAACAAAAATGCAAAAAACGACATTCCAATGAGAACTGTCATTCGCCAGAAACTTCAATTCACTTATGAGCCTAGACAATATTAAAATATAATATATTCATGATTATGAATAAGAATGTAATGTCTACATTATTTTTGACAAAAAGCAGCTGAGATGTGCCAAAAATTAAAATAATACAATAATCTTAATATATAATATATAATATATATATATATATATATATACATATATTATATATACATATATGTTTATATGCATATATTTACATGTTTATATACATATATGTTTGTTTGTTTATGTGTATTGAATTTTGTGCCTGGCTGAACAGTATGTTTAGTGAAGTTAAAATAAGCTAATGAGTAATTTTATCATTTAACATATTTTTATATTAAATATTATTGATATTAGTAACCACGTACATTATAGGTCTTAAAGTAGTTTTAAAATTAGAACTAAATTTTGTAACTTAAATAATATAATAAATTATTATGGACGTTTTTTCATACAAAATTGGCTCTACTTTGGTATTTAAACAATTTACCAATATTCATTTTCTGAACTCATCATTTGTCGGAGATATCAATAAAAATATGCGAATTCATGATATACTATTGTTAATACTAATTACTAAGGTAATATATAAACTATTTTTTTTGCATTCAATAATAATAAATTAATTAGATAAAATTCATTTATACTATTAATAATAAAGATATTATTTACATTTATGCTATTCAGATGTAGGAACACCTAGCCACGGTTTACTTCTTGCATAGCGTCTTATTTTTATAATTTTTTCAAATTTTTTTAAATGAAACCATTTTTCTTCCAACTGACAGGTGAGTCAATTCGCTGTTAAAAAAATGATGTAACTATTAACAAAATTCTTAGAAGACTTTCGTATTTTGCTGAGAATTTACCAAAAAAAAGTTTTTCAGCTAATTTAGGGTTGGTATAAAATCACAAGAAATATTAGCATGTAAAATTAAAATTAGGAGACAAATGATTCTATGTTCCAGGCTTTAATTTTATATAATATGAATTATTTTAATTTTGGTTATAAAATCTAGAGTTTTTTATCATAAAAAGCGAATATATATTCATTATCTATACTCATTTTATTTATAAGCTTTATTATATATATATATATATATATATATATATATACATTTGCTTAAGCAATACTTTTCCTTTTTTTGTAAATTACCAATACAAGAGCCACAAAAAATTTTTTTTGCCTAAATTCCGTACATATCCCGACAGAACTCCATATCAGTGTGTTAAAGTCTTGTGTAGTCGCAACATTTACAAATATCCTCGGAAAAAAGCGAGTGTTTTTAGCAAAAATATGGATAATTATGGATAATTATATGGATATATAAATTATTACAGGTAAATAATTTTTGCTTCTCAATTTTATATAAAACCTTTTTTAGTTAATTAACTTCCCGTAGGGTAAGTTATTGTAATGGGCCGAAAATCGGAATTGAAAATTTTTACATTTCTCGACGTTTTGAAGGTTTCTGAACGTTTTGGCATACCTCAGAAAAAATGGATGTGTGTGTGTGTGTGTGTGTGTGTGTGTGTGTGTGTGTATGTATGTATGGATACAAATTTTCGCCCACGTTTTCGGGCGTACGGATTAACCGATTTGAATAATTTAAAAAACATTCGATTCCTATTGATAAGGAGAAGAGCTGATTAGTTTTTGGCAAAGGCAGGTCCAGCAGTTACGGAGATAAGGAGCAAAGAGTGCAGAAAATAGAAATCGAGTTTTTGAGAGAACGGAGCATCCGATTTGAATGATCTAAAAAACATTCAATTAGTAATGATTGGGAGAAGGGGTTATTAGTTTTTCGCAAAGGCAGGCCCAGCCATTTCAGAGATACAGAGCTAAATGTACAAAAAATGGCAGTTTTTGAGAGAATTAAGCGTCCGATTCAATTGATTCAAAGAACTTTCTGCTTGTCTTAACAAAATAATTGATTTTGGAAAAAAAAAATTGTACCAATTTTTTTTAACTTCCCGTAGGGTAAGTTATTGTAATGGGCCGAAAATCGGAATTGAAAATTTTTACATTTCTCGACGTTTTGAAGGTTTCTGAACGTTTTGGCATACCTCAGAAAAAATGGATGTGTGTGTGTGTGTGTGTGTGTGTGTGTGTGTGTGTGTGTATGTATGTGGATACAAATTTTCGCCCACGTTTTCGGGCGTACGGATTAACCGATTTGAATAATTTAAAAAACATTCGATTCCTATTGATAAGGAGAAGAGCTGATTAGTTTTTGGCAAAGGCAGGTCCAGCAGTTACGGAGATAAGGAGCAAAGAGTGCAGAAAATAGAAATCGAGTTTTTGAGAGAACGGAGCATCCGATTTGAATGATCTAAAAAACATTCAATTAGTAATGATTGGGAGAAGGGGTTATTAGTTTTTCGCAAAGGCAGGCCCAGCCATTTCAGAGATACAGAGCTAAATGTACAAAAAATGGCAGTTTTTGAGAGAATTAAGCGTCCGATTCAATTGATTCAAAGAACTTTCTGCTTGTCTTAACAAAATAATTGATTTTGGAAAAAAAAAATTGTACCAATTTTTTTTTTTTTTTTTTTTTTTTTAAATTTTTAAATTTTTTTATATCGAAAATAATTCAGATTTTATTTTTAATTCTGACTATAGTTCTAATATACTTTAAACAAATAATTTCAACTCTGCAATTCAGTTTATATAATTCTTATAAATATTAGACAATGTTACAATATTTATAATAATCTATTTGAAAACATTCAATATTCCTCGAACATTTCGTTACGGTACGGGAAGTTCCAGCAATTTGCCTTAAGGCACGATGCCACCCACCCCACTAGTTTTTTTTTTTTTAAATTTTTAAATTTTTTTATATCGAAAATAATTCAGATTTCATTTTTAATTCTGACTATATTTCTAATATACTTTACAAATAATTTCAACTTTGCAATTCAGTTTATATAATTCTTATAAATATTAGACAATGTTACAATATTTATAATAATCTATTTGAAAACATTCAATATTCCTCGAACATTTCGTTACGGTACGGGAAGTTCCAGCAATTTGCCTTAAGGCACGATGCCACCCACCCCACTAGTTTTTATTACTCTTTACACTGGTACATAATCCATTCTTTTATAATTTTTCTAAATAATCTGTAATGGCCATTATTAATTAATGTTAATCAATAGTTTTAAAAAACATTGTCTTTGACAGAATAAACCTGATGATGGAACGTATGTAGTTCCGAAACGTCGTTATTAAACATCTTCAAAAAACAAATTGTTTTTTATTATTGGATTTACAGTTCGGAAAAGAAAAAAACCAATATATTGAAAAAATCCAGGACTTATCTATTGAATATATATATATATATATATATATATATATATATATATATATATTATTCTTATTCTTTTGCTTTTTTATAAAAGGCACTATTTTACCTAACACTAGTTAATCGTTACAAAAAATACAATAATATAATCTACAAACGCAACCATGAAATTCATGAAAATTTTCTCTTGGAAACACATTCCTTTCTATGTTTCACGTGAAAACCGATGCTTGATATCAAGCTGTCCGAGGCGTGTATCGAAACCGGAACTTCTGAGCGAAGTCGGTAGTTCTAACCGCTGATTGCGTGGAATTGAAACAATTTCGTTTAATGGAACATGATACATAGAGCACTATTTGAAACATTTGGTCACAGATTTGTAGTACTATGTTTCTCTGACAATGAGATCACTCTTTCAATTTCTCTTGAAATAAAAATGATTTAAATCAATACAAATTGCGTTAAATACAATTATTTAACATGACAATAACCACAAAAATATATTTCATGGTCTTTCTTTGGTCATATTATAAATTTATCTTCATATTCGAAATAATAATTTGAAAAACAATAATGTTAATCGCGTCACTGATAACAAGCAAGTTTAACGATATAGTCAATAAGATCAACAGCTGTGTTTACATTTCTCAATTGTTTTTATATCCACGGAGGACTATGATAAAAATAAGAGTGATGACAATAGAAGTTGCACTTGCCGTAGTTATGTCAGATAAATTATAAATTAATTTGCTAGTTAGGCTTGTTTAAGTAATAAATATTTTACATCATCATTCATGACTTAATGTATAAACTAGTGGTGCATGGATGCTGCCTTAAGGCAAATTGCTGGAACTTGAAGACAATATCAGAGTTTATGAATTGTTTATATGAAAAGTAAATAAACAAAACTGAATCAAGCGGAGTTAGAATAAAGTAACTTATCTCATATTTTTAAGAATTATATATTCTGAATTGCAAAGTTGAAATTATTTATTTGAAGTATATAAGAGAGTTTTAGAATTTAAATTGAAAGATTTTTTTTGCTTTCCTACACTAATCGTTTCTTCACAGCTAAATGTTTTCTCAATCACTTGAATCGGAAGCTTTGTTCACTCGAAAACTGCCATTTTTACACTTTTAGCTTATTATCTCTGAAACGGCTGGGCCTTTTCTTCACCAATCACCACGTCTTCTCATCATTGGAAATTGAATGTTTTTTTAATCATTCAAATCGTATGCTCTGTACTCCCAAGAACTGAATTTCCATTTTCTGCGCTCTTTGCTTCGTATCTCCGAAACTGCTGGATCGACTTTTGCCAAAAACTAATCAGCACGGCTCCATATCAATAAGAATTTGAATATTTCAAATCTGTCGATTCGTGCTCCCGAAAACGTGGATGAAA
>NW_020536632.1:0-35523 GCF_003426905.1 Ctenocephalides felis
TTCAGATATGAATGTTCGTTCGGCCTTGCTTTGTAATTTAAAAATAAATAATTTAATGAAAAATAAGGTCATAATATATGAAAACTTCGAGACTCCCATGTGCTAATATTATTTGAATGAAATCAGTTTTTAGATTAGCCTGACATATGCAATGATTATCAAAATATGATCAAAATGTTCCAGGAATAATTATATGTGGCATGTTTTGCAGTGGGTACACCACGCATATAATTTTTGTTAGCTATTTCTTTCACTCGCCACATACTTCCACACTCACTATCTGCTAGTTCTTTTTATGCTAAAAATAAGAAGAATTTTATTAAAATGCTAATTCTATTTAACTTATTCCATTTTTTTCTTTCATTTCTTTAATTTTAGCAAGTTGTAAGATTTTTTCTTCTTACTGCTAATACAATTCAGCTATTCGAATTCTGCTATTCCTATTTTTTTAATTTTTATTTAATTCTACTTCTACATTTTATTTTTTAATTTATTTTATTCAAATTAACTACACATATTTTGTTTCATAATTCTAAGTCAATGTTTAGGATTCGATCCAAAGATCCCTGTCGTGTGAATCGAACAGGCTCAATGAGCTATACTCGCCACTATTAAAATTCAATGATCACAATTACAGTTATTTATATTATATAATTATTCTAGAAATTCCTTTATGAAATAATAGGGTTTATTTAGTAAATAGGTTTTAACAATATGGTTTTGGTTTAGCATCTTCACTCATCAGGTAGCTTCTTGTAAAGCTTGAATCCTAATAAAGTTTTTAGTGACGAATTATATATATATATATATATATATATATAATTTAATTTATCAATTCATTTATTTATTAATTAATAACTGTTATTACATTATGATATCTTAATATACTTTGTCAAATGATTCAAACCTGATTATAACACGTCGGTTTTTTTGATGCACACGGACAGCGGTGGCCGAGTTTAATTAATACAACGTAATCACATAACTGAACTGAAGCCAGGGTGTTCGCCGTTGATAGCAGATTTTAGAATTATTATCATATCATAATTTATAAGCGAATGGTGCAGACAACGCTGAGCCAGTCCTGTATGAAAACGCTTTCCTGTAGTTATATAGTTGAAAGATCATTGCCAATTCGAACACATGGTCTAAAGCGATTTAGACCAAAACTAGTGGTGCATGGTGTATCGTGCCTAAAGGTAAATTGTTGAAATTTTTTGTGCCAAAAATTAAAGTTAAAAAGAGCGGCAAATTTTTTTGAAAACTTTGAAATTTTTTTCATAACTCTTGAAAATGTTTACCTTTTTTCCAAATCAATATTTCGTAAAATTAATCAGCACGTCTCCTTATCATAGAAAAAGAAAGTTTTTTTGAATCATTCAATTCGGTTGATCCGTGTTCTCGAAATCATCACACATACATACATACATACATATATACACAAACACACACACATACATCCATTCTTTTTAATATATGCAAAATGATCAGAAGGTTTTGAAACGTAATATATATAAAGTTTTCATTTTCAATTTTTTTCGATTACTATAACTGTTAAAAAATGTTCCCTATGATTGAGCCCAATGCGATACAAATTTATTTTCCGTAAAAAATCAGTAATTAATAACAAATTGTTACTGAATAGTTGAGTAAAATTTATTGTACTTTCCAGCTGGTCATATTTTTGCTAAATTTTAATTGATTGTTTATTAATTTTAATTAAAATTAAGTAATGTTAATTAATTATTGTTAAAAATTGAGTAATGTTAATTAATTATAAAGTAATGGTAATTAATAATTAATGTTAATAGGTTTTAAAATTATGATAAAAATTTGCTGTTAAAAATAAATTGAAAGATATTGTAAACATATTAAAACAGTCTTTTTTAAATTAAACATGTTATTCTTAACAATGATCTACTTATTACCGAACAATCTTTTAAAAAATCATATAAAATTTCGGTAAAATAAAATTTCGATAATATAATTCTGTCAAAATTAGTAAAATTTAAGTTTCTCTGTTATTCAGTTTCTCTGAACAAAATATGCTTAAATATGTTCTCCGCCCATACTTTTAGCTTAAAATTGAGAATACTGAATCAATATTTGTGCTTATGACTTTTCTATAAAAATCTGAATTATTTGCATAATATTGTAAACGTATGTAAAAAGATCAAGAATAACTTGGTATTTACCTGAAAAAAAATATTGTAAATAGCTTCAATATCCACTTACTTAATTGAGATTGAAACCAAATGGAATTATATGACTAATTTTGATAAAATCATATGGATATGATGCTTTTCCTTTGTTCCTTATTTTAAATTTTTTTGTCAATTAATATATTAAAAAAATAAAAAAAATATTGTCTTTTTCTGTATTGGATGTGTTTGTTCATTTCTTATATTCAGTTTTCTCTATATTTGAAAACTTGCTTAGCGGCAGATCTGTAAATTGCTTAAACCTAACGATAAATATCTGTTATAAGTTTTATGTATCTAATGCTATATCTAATGCTGATAATTGCTTTAATCTTTTATAAAATCTATTCTTGAAAACAGAGAAAAAGTCGTATCATTTTTTAATTTAAATAGAGAATAAATAGATAAAAATTATAATAGGTAACAAATGTAACAACTAACTGAATATCACATAGCGCTAACTTTATAAATTAGATTTTAAAGTAGAAGGTTAAACTTTAGCATGTATTGTGAATAAAGATGAACACTTAAAGTTAAACACTCATCAAAAGTAAATTCTAAGTGCACATCTTTTCTATTCAACTACTTTCAGTAACTGATAGAACATGAACTTTTTGTTATATACGACTTCGGAACAAAAAAAGTTTGAATTAAATTAATATTGAAATAGAACGTGTGCTGCATGAATCTAATAAAAAGACCCTCCATATCGCAGATGACTTCTTTGAACAAAAATTTAAAGAATTCAAAAATGACAAATACAGGTAAAAATGAGGTAGAAAAATAAAATTAGCAGTATGCAAACCCACACATTACAATAAAATAAATTATTACTATAAACATTTTGAATAGGCGCCACCAGAAATGGTATAAGCATAAGTTATAATCCTTTGCATTATATATACGGAATTAAATTATTAATGAAACTTTCTAAGATGAAACATATGTTTTCGTAGCCGTAAATGGTTGTTTAATTAATTGTATAAGTTTTAAGGCTTTTGATTTATGTAACATACAACGCAATATTTAATTATTCAAGGATAAAAATAAAAAAGATTGTATAGATTGCAAGATAAAGGAAATATCTATTTTTATTGGCATATCAAATAAATTTGCTTAGTATAAAATTATTAACTTCCCGTACGGCAAGTTATAGTAATCGCAAAAAAATCGAAAATGAAAATTATTATATATCTTTACGTTTGAAAGGTTTCTGAAAATTTTGGCATACCTTAAATAAAATGTATGTGTGTGCGTGTGTGTGTGCGGATACAAATTTTCGTCGACGATATCGGGAACACGGATCAACCGATTTGAATAATTCAAAAAACATTGGATTCGTATTGATAAGGAGACGTGCTGACTAGTTTTTGACAAAGGCGAGTGTAGCCGTTCCGAATATAAGGGGCAAAAAGTGCCAAAAATGGTAAGTTATATTTTAAGAGAACGGAGCGTCCGATTATAATAATTTAAAAAATTTTTACTTGTATTGACGAAATAAACAACTGTGAAAATTTTGGGAAGGTAGGTCTAGCGGTTATGGACACTCAATAAAAATAAGTTAAAGAAATGCCATTTGACGGTCAAAAATGTTTATTGGACATATGTATATCAAATTAACAGATATTTTATAGAAATTTTAATAATGTGTGTACCCATTTTGTGTAAACTTTTTGGGTTCCGCACCAAGATTTTTAAATTTAAAATTCATGTATATGGTTCAAACAAATGTCCTCGACATTTTCGACAGTATTGAATAATTAATTTGTATGATTAAAAAATCATTCGGTTCGTACTCGATCGCGAGGCGTTTTTGCAAAAGGCAATTTTGCCGTTTCGGAGGTATGGAGCGCATAGGGTGTAAAAACGGTTAAGCAGTTTTTGAGAGAACGGATTATCTAATTAGATTAATTCAACAATCATTTTGCTTGAGTAGATGGTGTGCAAAAAACGCATTTATAAAAAAATTTAGTAATTTTGAAAATTTTCAAAAAAAAAATTAAAATTTTCAAAAAAGTTTTAAGTTTTAAAAAAAAACTAAATTTTGAAAAATTTAGAAAAAAATTATTCCTTACAAATATGTGAGAATATTTCGAAAATTTAAAAAAAAACGAATATTTTCAAAAATCCCTACATTCTCAAAATATTTAAAAAAACGTTTTTTCAAATTCCAAAAATTTTAAACTTCGAACAATAAATCAAAATTTGGAAAAAAAATCTAAATTATCAAAAAAATCAAATTTAAAAAAATGGTCTCTTGTGAACGTACACATAAGTCGTTAATAAAATACGCTCATCGCCCAATTTAAAAAGGACTTATAAATTTACAGTATGTATTTATAATAAATAATGTATTTGAAAATTTTCAAAACAATTATTGATTATTTTCATTTCACGAATGTTTAATTACGGTACGGGAAGTTCCAGCAATTTGCCTTAAGGCACGATGCCATGCGCCCCACTAGTAATAAAATTCCAATTAGTGCAGTCGATCCACTAAGAAAGAATCAAATGACCAGCAAATGGGCGGATGATGCCGAATATATTTTTTGTAGAATGTTCTGAAAACAAATGACAAACTCGCATTCTGACATTTATCAAACAAACAAAGTAGAAATCAAATCTCATTGTAAAATTAATTTATCGGTGAATGTTTTCTGCTGAAACAATGATTCGGTAAGCTCTTAACAAGTATACGATTGACTTTTAAACTCACATTGTTTGACTATTTTCTTACATATAAAAGATTTGTCAACGTTTCAGAGGTGATCAAAGTAAGGACAACATTGTTAAGAAGCCAGAGAGGAAGAAGGCTACTGAAGGCAAAAAACATAAGTCTAAATGCCTTCCAGCAGGCAAATACTGCCTTATCAGTTGTGATATGGATACAACTGGACGGAGGTTAAAAGATGAAATATGCCATATAGCAGCATACACTCCGACTAGCCAATTTTCCCAGTATATCATGCCTTATGAAAATTTAAACCCGAGGGCCAGGCGAAGACATAATATTCGTGTTACAACTGATGGCCGTTTTAGAGTTTTGAGAAGCAATATAAACAATAAGGTTATAAGAACGAAGTCAGAAATATTTGGGTTAATAGATTTTTTGAATTGGCTAGCAGAAGTCAAGTCAAAGTCAGATAGAGCAGGTGTAATTCTCATATTTCATGAACCTAAGAAAATGGTATCTTACATGCTCTTAGAAGCTCTTCAACGTTACCATTTACTTGGAAAGTTTAGTGAAATTGTTAAGGGTTTTGCAAATGGACATGCATTAGCCGAAGAGAAATGTTCAGCTACCATGAAGTCTCTTAACCTTAAAGTTTTATCCAGAGTCTTACTAGATCGCGAAGAACAATTCGATAATGCATCAAATAGAGCAAAAATTATTTGGGAAATAGCTCAACATCTTGGTCAAGGTGAACAAAAGAACTTAGCAGCTGGTATTGGAGATCCAAATCGTGTAATATTAGGCAACATGGTTGAAGTAGTTCGCCAGTATTCCCATTCTATTTTTGTAGAATTAATTGAACTAAAAGAACTGCGCAAAGTAGCTGAAAGAAGTAGCTCATTCCAGCCAATATTTAGTGCAGCTAGGAAAATGAATTATCGGGATATTCAGCGCACAAATGTTTTAAGATCAATATTGGCTGAAGGCAAATCTGATTATAATACTATGAAAAGCACTTATGATACAAATGGAAAACAAGGCCTAATAAAGGAATTGGCCAAATTGCAAATTACAAGGAAAGATCAACAATATGATTTATTAGAGATATTGGACTCACATTTTGATCCAAAACGTACTGCTACATTCCCCAATACAAAAACGCCAAGAAAAACTGTAAATAGGAAATTAATTAAGACTGTTAGCAGTGATGATAGTGGAGCTGTGTCTCTTGATACAACTAGAACAACTTCTCCTTTAAAGAATGCTGCAGATAACACTGTGAAGACTAATTAATTTTAATGCCAGATAATCTTGATTTTTGATATACATATGTTGGTATGTAGTTATGAATTTAATATACTTTAATAAAACCTATTCAAATAATCATAATTCATATTTTTTAAGTTTGATTTAAGAAATCTTAATGTATAACTTTAATTTAAATGTTTAGAGCTGCAAAGTTTTATGATACATTTTTAGCTCAACACTTTTTATAAATTCAGTTTTTGTTAATATCGAGAAGTCATACAGATTATGTTTGTGATTCATCGGTTTGGATTTACTAAATGGGCATTATTGAATAGTATTATTTTAAATTGTAACTTATATTCATTAAACTTTCTCTTAATATTTTTTGTTTATCTTGCTGAATGTATAAATTTATGAAAAACTATACATTTGAAATTACTTGAGAAAATACGAATTGTGAAATTCTTCAAATGAAAATTGATAATTTTGTAATAAGGGAAGACTGCAATTTATTGTGCAATGTAATAAAAAGTAAATGTAATTTGAAAGGCAGGTTGGCATTCAGTTTTCCGAATTTTCTAAATATAAGAAAACTATATCTGCCATATTCTGCCCTATTTAGGAAGTGCAGAAAATCATTTATGCTTTGCTATAATGAACTTGATAAGGCTTATCTTGAAAACAATATAATTATAGCAAATATGTATAAGAAACTACCAGAACTGTATATGTATAAGAAACTATACAAGAAAATACCAGTGAATGGAAGTTGATTATATATCAGCTTTTTAAAATGTTTGTAACTTTCAAGATAATCAGGGCTTAAAGCTCCGCGGGTAAAAGGTTTTACATGCTTGTACAGCAGCTTCACTCCTTTCGTAGTGAAAAAGAAAGAACTCAAAAGATGTAACAATTATTTGCTAAACACTTTTCAGATTAGGTTCATCCGCTAATAAAAATAATTACGACATTAACATAATGATCACATAATATATCTATTACGTCCAATATTACCAACAAAAATTAATAAATCTAAAATTTTTACATCTATATTTATTTTTAATTTGCGGATACTCATATGTATATAGACATTCTATAATTGCTAAAGAAGAAGTTTTTGTTCTAAAAAAGTAATTAAGGTTTGGTACGGCAAGTTCCAGCGATTTGCCTTAAAGCACGATGCCATACACTACTAGTTTATGTGTTATATTTACACTGAACTCATTATACAAATATACACACATATAAGTAAATGCATCCAAACAAACAAAAATTTATAAACAATGCATAAACAAGCAAATGCAAATAAACATAATTTATTAAGTACAAGATAATATATTTTTGACAAATATCTCAATTCGTCACTATGATAAAATATGAAATAAGTTGATGAAATTAAAAATTAACATACAATATCAAAGACAATCTCTTCATACAATGTGTGCTTAAGACCGTTCGCGCACATAGAATATTAGTAAACATTGTTTGACATATTACTCTTAATAGACAAATACACACTAAGGGAATGTTACCACGACTAAACAGCATAGGTAACTACATCTTCTAAATGCATAATAATTAGATTCTGTAATTTTGGTAACAAAGCTGAATGCAAATTTACATACATCTAGGAGAGACTAATATCTAAACTCTACGGAATAGTCGTATAGTCGCTTCCGCATGTTTTGTTGTCGAGGATTGTCTAACATGTTTATATGCGAGGAACAACAAACTATATAACATATATATGTATATATATATATATATATATATATATATATATATATATATATATACACTTAGTTTATTGCTTTATTAAATGGTTTAATAACATATCTTGAGATGAGTTCAAATCTTCGAGTTACATCCATAATACTTTACGACTGCCATATTTTATTAGATTTTAATAAAGTTTGAAAAAAAAGATAAATGAAAAAGTATGTGATTATATCATACCAGTGGCCTAAATTGATAATTTGGATTTTAATAGTAGTATAAATAAAAATGACCTAAAAGCCATTTAACTTACAGATATACAAAAATTGTTAATACACATCTTAACTACTAATTCGAGTAAAAAAGGTCTAATAACAAATTTCCAAAATTTGTTCCACGATTTAAATAATATTGTTCAATTTATAATTGGAGTATTAAATAAAATTGACTTTTCTCATTTTGTTACCTTTCAAAAAAAAATGTTTTTGCGTAATAATCCTATTTGAGAATTATGTTTTCTCGGCATTTCAAGTTATTCTGCATCGTCTGACTACCAAATTGGAAAGTATGTGTGAGTGATAAAAAATGACTTTCTCAAAACTGCTGCGCCAATTGTAAAAATTCATAGTTAAACGATTGCCAAAAAGTGTTAAACTTTTCGAACACTTTCGCAAAAAACTGGCATCGATTTTAAAAATTCAAAAACTACTCGAAAGATATTAGTTGGAAATTATGGTGTCGGCCTATTCGTTTCTTGGTAGTAAATTGTGAAAAAAATGATTTTAATGAAACTTTGTATGATGATATTGCTCAAGGTCTTATTAACAAACATCGTATTAAATATTAAGGACTATGAAAAGTACTTTTTTTAATTTTATTTTATTGTCAAAAACTATCAGAAAAAGTACAATCATATGAGCTATTTGGCTTTTATCATTCCCACACACACATACATACACAGAAAGTAATTCGGTTATAAAAAATATCAAAATTTTCAATAAGGAGCATGTCAAAATTTCAAAATTCAAGATTTAAAAGTTTCTAAATTTCAGTTTTTATGAAGCAAATTGATTAAATTGACATGCCTTCAAACAAATTGTCATTTACACTTATTTTACATTTTTTAACTTTCCGTAGGGTAAGTTATAGTAATCGCATAAAAATTGAAAATAAAAATTTTTGCATATCTGTACGTTTAAAAGTCTGAACATTTTAGCATACCTTAAAAATATGGAATGGATGGCCATGTTAACGGGACGATTTGGGCCGCACCGATTCAACCGATTTGCATGATTCAAAAAACGTTTGATGCCTATTTACGGGAATATGTGCTGATTCGTATTGACAAAGACAGGTCCAGCAATTTCAAAAATACGAGGTAAAATATAACAAAAATGGAATTTAGTTTTTGAGAGAACGGATCATCCGATTTGAATGATTAGAAAAACATTTTATTTGTATGGATGGCGTAGAGAATTGATTTAATTTTTTGGAAGATATGCAGCGGTTTCGACGAACCGATAAAAAAAGTTGGAAAAAATAGCTTTTGGCGGTCAAAAATAATCATTAGATATTTAAACATCAAATTTTACAGATATTGTAATAATAAATACAAATTGTTTATATTTCGATGGCCTCCGTACCGTAGACTTAACCCTTTCGACTCGGATACCGCCGAGCAAAATCTGGCGGCAAAATTCATATAAATCTCGAAATTCTCGTGTGGAAAGTGTTAAAATGTTCAACCATTAAACTACGAAACAATGCAGCCCTCGCTCGTTTCGATGAAAATAGCCACATAGCGCTAAATCTCTAAGTTTAAAAAAATAAAAATTTTCAAAAAAATTCAAATTTTCAAAAATAATACGGAAAGGTCCGGCAAATTGCCTTGAGGCACGATACCATGCACCACTACATATTTTTAAACTTTTATTTTTATTTTTATTTTTAAATCTGTTTTTCACAAAATTCAGAATTCCGAACCATAATAAAATATTTTTTCGATGGATTTGATCAGTGCGTCCACCGACCGTATGTTTATGGCGCAGCAGCGAGATCTGTCGGTATGTGCAGCATTGTATTGCGCGCGATGCAAGTATTCTAATTTATATCTAACGTGTCATCCTTTATACTCGGAAGTGGGTCATCTAGAAACGACCGTGGCGCTGAAGCGGCGCTTGCACGCAAAACTTCGCGCCAAAACATATGGCCCACATATGAAAACGCTGTCGGACGTGCTTTATGCCATGGCGTGCTGGCATTCGATGTGTGATAAACGTGCTAGAATCGAAATATATATTTGTTTTAGGTTCGTAATAATATCGTCATATTTCAAACTGATAGATTTGTCAAAAACTCATAACTGATATTTTTGAATAGTTTTGAGAATATCATAGAAAATCTCAATAAAAAGTATTAATATTGGTTTTGATTACTGTTATCACATCGATGAATACACGCAATATGAATAAATTATTGTTTTATTAATGGCCGTTAACTGAAACTCATTCAAGTAATGCGGTAATATAATGACTATATATGCGGTTTTTGAAATTAAAGACAACATTAAATTATCATCGCGGTGATAGGGTATAGGGAACGGTTGTTCGACTTTTTTTTAAACAGTCATAATTTCTTCAAGTTACTAGGAAGAAAAGTAGATTTAAGTCCACAACCCAGGAACGGTTGTGGCAGATATAAAATTAGGTTTGGAACAATAGATATAAACACCAAAATCGTTTATAATAATTGTTTATAATTGTTGTTAACTATAACATAACGCAACATAAATATTCAAACAAAGCTTATAAACACTTAAAATAGAACAATTTACAAAGTTAACAAGAATTCTTTGTAAAATCTTTATTTTTCTTATATTGAATTTTCCACCACAAAATCAGAATAGTTTGGCCGTTGTGAAGACTGTCACTAGCGTACATTAGTTTATTTAGGCACAAAATGCAAATGAAAATTTATTTTTAATATAAAGGCGTATTTTAAAATCTACAAGACCACCATATACATTCTGAAAGAGCTGAGAGGAAAAGTATGTAAACTAGTACTTTATTGACAGTATGTTTCACAACTCACAGAATGCAAAGATTCCAAATATATAAAAATAATCAGCAGCCAAAAATAACAGCAATAGAAATTAAATGTAATATGTTGACAAAGTTTTCAATATAAACTAACTACATGATAAACCCCCGAGATATTCTTTACGCACGTCACAAAGTAAAAAGTACAAGGCGTCTCCACCGTATTAAAATTCTCTAACAAGAGGTTCAGGTTTAATCATTCGCAATTTTGATATGGAATTTACAAATGGTTTATAACATCAAAATAATAAAATAGCTTTAATTAAAAGCAAAAGTGTATAATTCAAATCCTTTCAACTTTATATCTTTCATTATTTTAATTTGATCTATGGTTTAATTGCTCTTTGTAAAATAAATTGAGCAAAAGCATTCATAATTTTTTACACAATACACAGCTAATCAATTAATAAATTAAAATAGGTCTGCATATGTGAATTAATGCGATTGAATATACTTTCTATCAAATTTAAACACATGTGATTGCAAACAAAATATATGAGATATTCTAGAACATGCCATTCAAGTACAAAGTATATAATAGTATAAACCGTCCGAATTACGAGAAGAAAGCAAATCGTACCCTGCAAACGACCCAAAAGTTTTCGCTTGTAATGCGTTTCTTCTAGCCATCAATTAGATTTCACGCCAAAATTGTGTTCGTAATCGCAAATTAGTTTTTTACAGACCGACGCTGAAAATGTCACTTAGATATAAATTATTATCACGTCTATGGCCTAGAGGTGTAATAACGCGATAAAAACCTTTTGATTTAACTAGAATTGTTAAATATGCCGCAGGGTACATTTTATTTACAGCATATATAATGACCGTGTTTGCATGTACAAGTTTCGAAATAAATAAAAATAATAAAGTGGTACAGAAATTACAAAACTAATTGTTTATCTTGGTCGTAAAAAATATATAAATGTATAAAATAAAATAATTTAAAATTCATTAATTAGTAATAAAATCTAATATATATATATATATATATATATATATATATATATATATATATATACACACATTATGTGATGTCAACTTACAAACTCGTTACCATAATTTCATTATGCTTCTCTTTGGCATTATCATTATTATTTACAAAGTTATTTGTCAGATATTATTTGAACAAAAGAGAAGTGAATTCTATCACAAGCACCTTGTTAACTGTACTCCAATTCAATTTTAACTTCCAACTTATTAATATAACAGTTACGCAATTCGAGCCCTCGTAAACATCTACTTAGAAGTTTCAATGTTCAAGAAGCTCGATTTTCTATAGCTTTTAACTCAGCAGCTTGTAGGAGTTTAAGTAATAAGAATTTGGTTTCAGTAATAATTTGGTTATTTATCGATTATCTTGTTATCAGTATAACTTTAATTTATTTTCTTTTCGTAGCGTGAGTAAACCTGTGCATTAACGTTTCAAAATCTTTTTATTTGGACACAAAAATGTATTATGTATTTCGGACTAAAAGTAATTAGTTAAACATTACTTGTTAATTACGCATTGCAATGTTAAACACAATCGTTTTTGCATTCTACATCGCAAAGCTCGTAAGTTTTTTGTGAAGGCAGGTCCAGCTTTATTGGAGATTCAAAGGAAAATCAATGATAGATATGTAGCAAATATATAGTTTGATGTTTACATATCAAATTATCAGATGTATGTTCGCACACACACACATTGCAGAAAATGCGTAAATATTAAACAAAACTAAAACTATTTGGAATAACCAACATGGATTTTTTATAATTGTGTAGTAATATTATAAGATCGTTTAACTGCTTTATAAAATCTAGGGTTATATACAATTTATATAATTTTCTAACCAAAACTTTTCAATTTTCCTCTTATAATTTGACGATTTAATTAAAAAATATTAGAAAACTTGTTTTTAAATTGGTTTATAAAACAAAACATGTTTATCTTTTAGTGTTCTGATACAAGAATCCTTCATCATTTAGAAATTATATTAATCAATTTATATTGACCTGTTTTCATCACAGACAGTCTATGAGTAATTAATGTAAGTGCGAGAGTATCTTCATAATACTTTCTGTGATTTATTCCTTTTCATCTTTTCAATAACATTTCAAATAGCGAGTCTTTGTAACGATTAATTTTATTTAATACTATTATAACTAGGTAGTATGAATAATGCAGAATGTATTAAATATAAAGAGGTTTTATTGTAGTTTGAAATCAGATTTAATTCGGACTCGTGCTATAATGGAGATAAAGAAAACTTTGTAAATCATAAGCGTAATGAATATCTTAACTAAAAATAATACTTTCTATCTGTATATAGTTTTGAGAGCCATTCAAAAAAATCTGAAAATTTGGCATTGAATTAGATCAAGTTTTCGCAAAAATATAAACTTCACACAGTACGTATCAAGATAAAATATTAGAAAATAATAAAAACATACACCGTTTGAAGACTTTTTTATTATTTGTAATAGAATTTCATTCATATATATATATATATATATATATATATATATATATATATATATATCTATATAAAATTTAAATTCCGTATATACTAGTTGTTTTGTCCTAGGAAAACGACTTAACCCAAAGAAATCACTGTGACCTATATAAGGTAATGGCAATGCGACCAACTTTATAGTATTAGGTTCAGTGAAGAAGGGCGTTTTGCCAAGAAATTGTATTGCTGCTTATTATATCTTTGCTCGTCTAGAATTTTTCGCCTATTTACTTATATTCAAGCCTCTGACCTGTGACCTATGCGACGATTTATACAGTCTATTCGACATTTACAAGAAAATATATAAAAAGTGTCTCATAGAAAAACGAAAAGTCACTATATCTGTATACATGTCTTATCTAATGCAACTTCCCCTTGTTTTGGAAAGACACCAAAGGCAAGCTGATAAAGGATTTCGCCATATATTTCAAATAAAACACTTATGTACCGTTATAACTTATAAAATTTGGATACTTCAGGATAACTTATCAAACAATTATGGATTTTCCATATTTTTATATATACTTAATTGATATTAGATATGAATAAAAACGGCTGTACCGATTTCCAAAATATAAAAACCAATTGAAGGAAGTCTATAGATTCTCGCGTTTATTAGTTTTGTACGTTGATCAGGCAAAACATTAAGAATCTCAAACTTGTTCGAAAACTATTAGTTGGAATTTGGGCTAATTAGTTTTTGGTAAAGATCGGCCGAGTTGTTTAATCGTGATTTTGGGAATTCTCTTAATAATTTCAAAGAAACATTGCCTAGTAATAGAACTCATGAGTTAAACAAGTCTAAAATACTATAGTTATATGAAACTAGTTTTATGATAATAAAATTCATTAAGTTTTATAATATTGGACTGCCCTTCAAGACATGCACCATGCAACTTAATAGCTAAGTAAGTTTTTACAAAGGTGTACCTACTTGTGACAATTTAATTCGTTTTACGTTAAGTGATTTATAAAATTGTAAAATCAGAAAAATCTGTGCAGAAAAAAATAAATAAGAAAATAAACAATTCAAAATTTTATTATCACGTTTTCAAAAATGGCTTAATTTCAATTCTTGTTGATTCGTCTATGATTTCGTGAAACAAGCCTTAAACCAAAATGCCACTTACATTTTATATTAAATACGAACTAAGTGATGATACAATTAAATAGAATGAAAATATGAAGTTCAAATGATTTAAATACACTTTCGAAAGCAATAACTTTGATATTAAAATTTTACGTTACAATTCAATTAACGCTTCGCAAGTTGTCTCATCTGAAAAAAAATATTGTATATGCTTGAGCATATCACCTGAAATCAGTGTTCATAATAATTTAATTAAAATTAATATTAAGGCACATACTTTCAAATGTGTAACTTTATGAAGAATAACAGATTAAAAGTAAAGTAAATGCAAAAGTATAAAATTATATTAAATTTATACAATTTACATGTAACTACATTTTCATATGGCCAAGTTATTACTAATTGAAGCGGAAAATGAATAATAACATGAAATTAAACTGACTGAAAACTATTAGAAACATGCATAATTGGTTTTGTTTCTCACTCAACAAATTTTTCCTTATCACTAAATTTCTAATCAGAAAACTTTAGATTGAATCACATTCTAGCAAATCACGATGCCTTACTACTAAAAGCACAGGCCGTATTGGAAAACTTTGTAGATGTCGGTCGGACAACGATAAGTGGAGCGCGAACATAAATCACAAATAAAATAAATGACGTGCGTTGAAATAAACAAAGATGATTCCTGCTGAATCATAGACAAAATCGCAAAGAATATAGTTACAGATGTCACGACATAGTAAAGGATATTTCTAGTTTTAAGATTGTATCTTAAATCATCATAACTGTAAAAAATTGTTGAATACAAGTTTTATTTTGATATTGCTTCAACAGTAAAACTTGGATACGGTTGTGCCAGAGTACGGTAGTGACAGTCATCATAATATTCAAATATTCTGATTTTGACAAAGGGTCCAAAGAGAAAAACATGAAGTATGTTTGAACGAACAAGTTTCCATTATTACATTGAATCAGCGCACTACATTAACATGATCTGTAAACTGCTTGCTCTTAGAGAGTCATAAGAATTTTTTTATGTTCGGTATCATTTATAAGAAACTGTTACTTGTATACAGTTGATCATTGGTAGATAATTACCAGCAATTATTTTTTGCGTAGATAATTTAGTTCAGTCATAACTATAATTTGTTTTCAAAAGTGTGGCGTAGGGACACATTTCGTGACATTTATTTCTTGCACTCATTGAATAAAAATTTAAAAAATAAAGAAAAATCTAACTTAACTAAGATAAAATACGAAAAAGGGAGAGAAAGGGAATTTCGACACAAAAACAGATTTCTTGTTAACTTTGTTTATAATAATATGTTTTATTATATACTGTTATACTATATTTAAGCTGTGTTTATCATTTTTATCATTTATGATGTATTAAATAACTATGTTGTATAGTGTTACATATTTCTGACAATAAAAGTCGTTATAGAACATTTTGGTGTTTATAGCTATTGCTTTTTAACCTATGTTTATGACCGACCTGGGGGTGTGTACGGTTGTGACACTCGCCCTTTTCTTATATGATTTGAATTAATGCCTAATCTATTGTATTCAAGGATTATATGTTAGTATTTCCACGTGGACAAATGTTCAAATTACCTAAATTAGTTTCCTCTCAGCTAACTCTTAAAAAACAAAATTAGTGTTCATCAAAAAAAAGTGACACACGACTAAACCCAGTCTCTCCTAATACTAGCCATTGAAACTTACCTACTTTTTTTAAAATTACTTCTAACCAGGTACTGTTGTTAGATGAAAAGCAAAGTAATCTGATTTTTAAAAAAATATTTGAAACAATTTGTTTTACTTGATTTTGGTCCTCAAATTTATTTATCAATATAATTTTGAAAATAAAATAAATTTCGATTAAAAAACTGTACACTGTAAAACTCATGAACAATATTGAAGATACTCAAAAGCAAACAATACAATAAAACTGTAGAACGCATGTTTCCGCAAAAATATTTCCAGATGAATTATATGACGAGATAACGAATTTAAACTTAGAATGAAAAACATACATTTTTTTAAATATTATACTTATTGTTATTACTAGTTAATTAAATTGATTTTTTTTGTTTATTTAAATATATTTTTCAATTTTGTTTCAGCTGGATTTACAACTGCAAGACGAAGCTGGTGGAGATATAAGTAGTTTTGTGACAAACGGAGAATGGGAACTAATCGGTAAGAAATTTATTAAATAATATCAAATAATATTATTTGATGAGTGTATCACTCACTTAAACTTATAAGCCACACATTAGTAAATAATAATTTGTGATTATTGTCGTGTATAAAAAATATACAAATATGATCAAATTTGATAATAATTTCAAACTTATCAAATTGGGAGTGTAAATTTTAGATATTAAACTGTGATATGTATCTATACATTGTAGGTTAAAATTATAGATATGTATACAGAAATGTTCGGTTGTCGTCTATCACTGAACTGTCGAACCATAAATAAATGATTGAAATCATTCGTTACAGATCGGATCTTTACTGTTTATCTAGCGCTGTTGCTTGATTGTTGAAGCCCGAATTGGTTTTGCTTAATGGATTTGCCGTTCGGCTTCATTATTTGTATTAGCGAGGTATATAAGGGCAAGTTGTTCTGTAAAACAGAAGTGTATTATCTTAGGATAATTTGGTTTCCATAGAAAAACCATCCTAAGAGGAGTGCTATCGGGCCTTTGAGCACTTTCAATCGAATTTTCTTAATGTTGAATATCCATTTAGTTCTACTTCAGAAACTTAGTTTTTATATGCTACCATATAAAAGTTTAAATGTCAAGAATATATATATATAATTTTCACAAAAAAACTGCATTAAATTCGAAACAATTCTATTTAAAGGATAAGGTTGTTGAATTTGTATCCCATAAGATGATAATTCTATAATATATAGTGGATTTAAATGGATAGATTATCTTTGGCGTCTATTGAATATATATTTAGTTGACTTTTAATTAATAAAGATTATCGATTATTTTTTCCTTTATTAACTTCCCGAAGGAGAAGTTTATGTTTTCATAAAAAATCCGATTCGCTAATTTTATGTTTTCTCGACGTTTCAAGCCATTCTGAATCGAATGAGACCAAATTTGGAAAAAGTATGTGTGTGTATGTGTGTGTGTGTGTGAACAGATTTCTTGTCGTAAATCGACGTTTTCTCAAAAACAGTTGGACCCATTTCAAAAATTTAAAAGCCACTCGATGTATTTCGATGAGGACAATTGTTTGTCCTTTTCGTCTACGTTTTAGTCCGCAATTCTGAATCGATTTTGAAAATTCAAAAACCGTTCGAAAGATATTGGTAGGGAATCGTGCTGATTAGTTTTTGGTAGAGATCAGCCGGGCTGTTTTCTTGTAATAAGGTGTTAAACAAATTTTTTTCGTCGATTTTTATTATTATTTTTTATGACGGTAGATACCATAGTCTTCTAGATCATACTAAAATATTACGGCCCTACGACAACTCGTATAGCTTTAAAAATTCGTCAAAGTTTGCAAAAATTAGTATGGTCTTTTTGGCATTTGTCAAATTTAGAACTTTCATCGACGTTTGCATAAAAACGTCTGAACCGATTTCAGAAATTTAAAAACCATTTGATGAATTTCGATGAGGATTATCGTTTCTCAGCTTTGTGAGACGATCGGCCGAGCCGTTTCTTTGTAATTTGGAAAAAAGTGTTAAACATTTCGTCCACATTTAAACTCATACTACCGAATCGATTTTAAAAAATCAAAAACTGTTCGAATGATATTAGTTGGGAATGATACTGATTAGTTTTAGGTGAAAATCTACCAAGCCGTTTTCTTGTAATTAACGGTTGAAAAAAAAATTAAGCCGATTTTCATGGAACTTTTTTTGGCGATATATATCATGGTCTTATAGAACTTACTGAAATATTACAGCCTTACGACAAGTAGTTTAATTTTAAAAATTTATCAAAGTTTAAGAAAATGAGTAGCTCTTTTGACATTTGTTAAAAATAAAATCAGACGATTTACTTAGTATAACGATAGTGTACTTGGTCTTAATGAACATTCTAAACAATTAAAGTCTTACAAAAAATTGGCTCAATTATAAAAATTATTGATTTTTTAAAATTTGCTTCTAGAAATTACTCCGAGTTCGTGTTTGTTCGTTTCCAATTGTGTATAAGAAATCCACTTGGAATAATTTTAATTACTCATAAATTAATTTATTTTTTATTAAATCGATTATTTACACTTATCGGGAAGTTCAGGTAACTTGTTAATTTACACTTATCGGGCAGTTCTATCAGAAACGCCTGAATAGCAACCACATGGATTTTGAAAGTATTCAGTACAATTTTGTATGAGAAGTGCTAAGTACCACGCAACCTGCGAAACATTGGTCTATTTTACGGCAGAATCGGTTCCTAAATCTATTCTAAAAAGGCGAATAAATACTCGGCTGATTACAAAAGTTGCTTCTTTCTCAATATTAATCAGCTCCAAAAGTTCACATCTTAATTGCTTTTTATCCGTCCGTAAAAGGGAAGATGGAGCATAGAACTAATAGAATTTTTTCTCATCCAGGCGTAATTACGTAAGATCACGTACTAAGAACAATTGAACCGTTCAGTACATCTCAAGCAAATAACAGCCACTGAAAGTGGAACGCGAGGAGACGTACCCTGCGATTTTATATGTGTATGCCGCACCGTCGGCAATATCGACTGATTCTTACTGTATATTGAATGCAATATTCTTTCGTCTTCATGTGGTGTATGTTTGAAAAAAAAAGAACAAAATGAACGAAAATTCGATTAAAACAACAAAGAAGATTTCATCAAATGAGTAATCGGACGGAGAGAACTTTAAGCTCATTCCGTGCAGATATCTATTTATAATTAACCCCGCTTTTTCAATTTCTTTGCATAAGATGTGTATACATAAATCAACATTAACTTCTGACAAAGACTTGACAAAGGTGGTGAAATAGGTTGAATAAAGTCCTATATTCAGGATAGGAGTATTTCATACTTTGCAACAATTTAGCTTATGTCAACGTCATCGCAATGATTCATATCAAATAATATATTACTCTCTCAGAAGTTAATAGAAAAATGAGCTTATGAGATGACATTTAGATATGTATGGTGACAACTATAGGTTTACTGCGAAGTGTTACGTATACTAACTAACTATACGTAAAAGAAAAAGAACAGTATCACACTTGATTTCACCTCACAACATAATTTCTTTAATAATTTAGTCTATAATTTTCATAATCTCGTGCGATATATTAGTTACTTTTTGGCAATTATAATTTCTAAAGTACATTTTTCTTACTAATATTTTAATAAACATTATTGTTTATGTTCAAATCTGAGGTGAATTAATTTGTAGAATTTAGTTCATACGAGCACTCTTCAATATAAGATCATCTTGCTAAATATTCTATATCCAATGCCAAAGAAATGAATTTTTGACACATGAATAAAATTCAAAATCATTTTTTTTTAATAAGTATAAATAATTTTGTGTATTGTTAAGTAATTTAGTAAAGTATACCAAAATACGACATGAATTATTTTAAAATAATATTAAGTATATGCAATTTTGGACTTATTGCGTTATTTGATGAACTGAATTATTTAATTTCATAAGCCAAACATATACTGTTGACTATCTTACATTATTTTAATTTCTTGTACATCTCAGCTGCTATTCGGCAATAGTAATGTAGATATTACATTTCTCTTTTATATTATATTCTAATATTATCTAAGCTCATAATTTCAGCTAAATTCAAATTTCAAGTATATTGACATTTCCAGCATATGGCAGTTCAAATGTTTTTAATGTCAAACAATGATAAGTGGTTTTATGTGATTTTTAACTTTCGGTAGGGTAAGTTATAGTAATCGCAAAGAAATCGAAAATGAAAATTTTTATATATCTTTACGTTTCAGAGGTTTCTTAACATTTTGGCATACCTTAGAAAAAATGGATGTATGTGTGTGTGTGTGTGTGTGTGTGTGTATGTGTGTGTGTGTGTATGTATGTATGTATGTACGTGTATGTATGTACGTGTGTGTATGTATGTGCGGATACAAATTTTCGTCGACGATTTCGGGAACACGGATCAACCGATTTGAATAATTCAAAAAACATTCGATTCGTATTGATAAAGAGACGTGCTGATTAGTTTTTGGCGAAGGCAGGTCCAGCCGTTCCAAAGATACGGGGCAAAAAGTGCCGAAAACGGTAACTCAGTTTTTAAGAGAACGGAGCGTCCGATTTTAATAATTCAAAAAACATTTGACTTGTATTGACAAGATGAAGAATTGATCAAATTTTCATGAGGGCAGGTCTAGCGGTTTCGGAGATCTAACAAAAAAAAGTAAAAAAAAATGCCATTTGGCGGTCAAAAATGATCATTAGACATATGCACATCAAATTATCAGATATTTTATAGAGATTTTAACAATAAGTATAAATTTTGTTTGCATTCCTATGGGTTCCGTACCAATATTTATTCGTTAGACGCTTTGACATTTTGTCTCTATGCAGTTAAAGCAGTACGATTGCTTTGAAAAAAGATCTTCCAAAATATGCCAAAATAAAGAAAACATGATTTTTTCCAAAAAAAATTAAAAAAAAAAAAAAATTTGATTTTTTTTTTAAAAAAATTTTTTTTCAAAAAAAAGTAATTTTTTGTTTAATTTATAGTTTCTCAAAAATCTTATTTTTTCGAAGTAAATTTGTTTTAAAAATGTCAATCGTTTTTAAAAAAATAATTTTTGGTACGGGAAGTTCCAGCAATTTGCCTTAAGGCACGATGCCTTAATTGCCTTAAGACAGAATTCCACTTACAGCTAGTTGTCATTTATTTCTACAATATTACTATAGTTTTATCGTTCATTGAATCTTAACAATTTCCTTTGACAAACTCTAATAAGAATTATCAAAATCCGAATAACCGTTTAAGAGAAGTATCAAATCATACACCCGTAACTTCCCAGAGAGAACTTTGTTTTCATCAGAAAATGCGATTCTAAAATTTTTTCGGCGTTTTAAATGTTTCAGAGTCGTTTGAGCCCAAATTTGTATAATGTATGTTTGCAATGGTTTTTGACATATTGTTGACTTTTTGTCAAAAAACAACTGAACCGATTTTAAAACTTTAATAACCATTTTATTAAACTCGATAAAAACTAGCGTTAGATGATCAGCAAAGTCGTTTCTTTAGAATATGCAGGAAAGTGCAAAATTTTATTATACAATTATCTAATGGTTTTATGGTTTAATGCCGCGTTACCCTACATATCATATTTGCGAAAGCAAATAAATCCAAGTTTATTAAAACTAAGGATCTAGGTTTTCACAAGTATAATTTTACAACGATAAATCTAGTGACACAGCTTTTGAAATTAATACCCTGGTCTAGATGAGACGCATTGAAATTCAAAGCGTGCAGCATTTCTCAGTGACAGTTTCTGCAGACTTCGCCTGATGATGTTCATTATTATTCATTATTCAAGTTTTAATTTAATCTTTTGTTTAACTCCTTAACAGCCTCAGATAGTACAATGTTCTACGGTTTATATTTTATAATTACGAAATTACTTTATCACACTCGGAACTTGATTGATGATGAGATGTTAAACTTTCAAAATTGGATTTTTGGAGTGCAAAGGGAGAAAACTAAACTTCGTTATTTATATTAACTTGTCAATGCCATTTGTTTCAACTCCTATGTCTAGTACAATAAATTGCAGAACTATTAAATTGTAATAATTATTCATTCTTGAAATAAGTACACATCTTAATAATTATTAAAATTTAAAATTACAATCCTAAGTTATAATTTCTCATGATGCAAACTAGAGATTATGATGAAAATTAGAAAGTCTTTGATTTTCTATGGAAACATTTTTGTTTCAATCGACTAATATAAATTTGTATGCGTATTCTGTATAAACTTTCATAAAAAAATTGGTTTCAAATAATAATTAATATATTTTAATTAAAAGATAGCTACAATAAATAGAGTAAAGCAAAGCTTAAAGATCTGCGGGTAAAAAAACCCACTACTGATATCTCAAAACCAAATAAAATTGAGATTTTTTTAAACAATATTTGAAAATAAAGGGATAGTTGCAGAACCTGCCATCACCTTAATTCTTACGCCGTTGCTATTGTAAAATAAACGACAATATTTAAAAACTCATAGCAAAAGTAACTTTATTTGATTGGTTGTGAGCACTATTATTTAGTTACAATACCTGAATATAATTTTTGAATATACATTATTTAATTGTTTTGTAAGATTTATTGTTAATTTTAAGTTAGATTTAACCATTTTTTTTATTAAACTTTTATAAAAGTTTACTTACATTATGGCGTAAAAAGGACCAACTGAACCTTTTACAAATGGAAAATGTAAAAATATTAAAAAATAGTAAGTTTACAAAAAATAAATAGTTATTGCTCTGCAGATAAAAATTGCTGACATAGTCCAGATCAAGGTTATATACAGTGTTATCTCCGTAAAAAGTGTGTACCCATGAAATTTATATTTTCCATTGGTTAAATAATGTAGGAATATTTTATAAAATCCCTTTAAAATTAAAATGAGACATTGAACCTAGTGCCCCCTGGCCATTCCTTTTTACACCCCTCCCCCTATGGGGTATTATAGAGCTGTAATATTGAACAATGACCCACAGAAACAAAAGTCGATTCATGACTTGAAATTTTATTTTTAAAATTAATTAATTTAAAAAGAATCTTTCTTATGAAATCTGAAAATGATTCTATGGATATATGCCATGTTATTTTCAAATTTTGAGAATAAATATATAAAGAACATTGTTAGACTAAGTTTTGTGAAAGTGTGCATTTATATAAAAGTTGCATATAGTTAGGTAAAATATATAATACTAAACTATTTGTATATTCTATGTTTGTACTATTAATTCGTATTTCCACATTGGTTTTTCATAAAATGTAGTAACATCTTATTACAAATTTATATTACAAATCTATCATATTTGTATTATTATAACTACAGGTTATCTTGCAAAAAGTTTATTTTGCAATAGAATAATATCTTAATTATCAGATCATTGATGAATGTATTTGATATACCGTTGATTATTATTATTATAATACTTCATTTATGAATAATATGCTCTATAATACAGTGATATAGAATATTAGCCAAATCTGCTTTTGGTTCAAGTTACTACTTACATAAAATTTTATATGATGTCTGACACATTATTTTCAGAACCGAAGTTATCGAGGAATTTTTCATACGAAAATTTATTTTATGATACCGAAGCGTTAAAACTTTTCGCGGCGGAGAAATGTTAACTTTAAACTTGGCGAGACTGAAAAACCATACAAATACTATAAACTTGAATCTCCTTCACAAATTTGATTTTTCTTTGAGTGTAAAATTTCGGATGGAGTTTAACTTCTACTAAATGCATTTGAAATAAAAACAGGATACACTCATCACAAAAAATTTACTCAGTTTTTCCGCGAAAACTATAATATTAAAACTAGAAAAGAACTCGATTATGTATAAAAATAATTGGCAATAATTAAAATGAAATGAAATTTCAATTTGTAATCAACGCTTTGTTAATGATAATTATATGAATATTTTCAGAGCAAAAAATATATTTTACTATTTTCTATCAAGAAATAAACGACAATGCTTTAAAATCCATAACAAAAGTGTTTTCTTTCGTTGTTAGTTTTTTAGACTATTTGAGCCTTTACCCTAGCAAAGGCGTAAACAATAAAAAACAGTAAACTAGTGGTGCATGGCATTGTGCTTTAAGGCAAATTGCTAGAACTTCCCGTACCAGAATGAAATATTCGATAAAAAAAATCAGTAATCAATAAATATCGATGATTAATAACAATTGTTTTTAACATTTTTAAATAAATAATTATAATCACTATGTATTTTATCGTTCATAAAATATACAGTGACGATCTTATCGCTCAGAACACTTGTGAAAAATTACATTAGCAAGAGGTGCCTAATGAATTCATCCGAGGAACTATTTTTTACGATTAGAATACATTTGCAACCCAACAAAATTGCAACAAAATAGGTACTCATTTTTAAAAACTTTATCGAATAACTGGTGTGAATATGTCTCATTTTCATTTTTGACCGCCAAATATCTTTTTTTTCACTGTTTTCCTCCACATCTACGAAAGCGCTGGATCTGCCTTACCAAAAATTTCATCAATTATTCATTTTGTCATTACAAGTAAAAAATTGAAATCGAGTACTCCGTTCTCTCAAAAACTGTATTACCGTTTTTTGCACTTTTTGTCCAGTTTTGGCATCTTCGAATGGCTAGACCTGTCTTCACCAAAAACTAATCAGCACGTCTTCTAATCAATAGAAATCGATTGCTTTTTGAATCATTCAAATCGGTTGATTCGTGCGCCCGAAATCGTGGACAAAAAATTATATACAAACATACACACACACACAAACATCCAGAGGTATGCTAAAATGTTCAGAAACCTTTAAAAAGTAAAGATATGCAAAAATTTTCGTTTTTTATTTTTTGGCGATTACTATTCTTACCCTGTGGGATGTTAATAAAAAAATAAATTGAGTTAAAAACCTATTTTACAAGAGATAAGTTAAATAAATAGTTATTCAAATTACACTGAAAATTATTTCTGACGAAAAACTAAATCAAGTTTATATACAGTATCATCTATGTAAAAAAACTCCCCATGAAATTTTAATTTTGCATTGACTGAATAATATAGCAACTATTTCGTAAAATCCCTTTAATATTAAAAATAAAACATTTGATCTGTTTATCAAGTGGCTAAATCTCATTTCACACGTCTATGAAGTAAAAAGAACCAGCAGACAATTTTTTAAAATATAGCAAAAAATCACATTTTTACCATGATGATTAGCTGAGAGTTCTACTGAACATCGTCAGATAGTTGTTTGTTTGATATGTGTTATATGCTATTATATAATTGGTTTGGTTTTCACAACATAATTCCTCACAGTCGAATTGGGATCTTTGTGCCGCGACCTACCCTACTTTTCAAGTCTGATTATATGGGTCAATTAAATTTTTAACGCGTTGCGTCTTTTATAATATATTATTTTCTACCGTTTCATTAGATAGATATTTTCTAGTATATTAAATATCAACTCCCACTCCGATGATATTGGATCTGATAATTTCGTCGTCCTCGTTTTGTATTTCATAAACATCTATTGGTTTGTCAGTGTCAACACCGAATTAGCAAAGCAATTAATTATAACAAATGAGGGCAATTAATACGTATTAAATTACAACCGCGGTTCGGTAAACGAATGCCATTATGCGACCAAGAATCGCATTCATTACGATTCGAGTTAATGTAAATGTCATACAAATTTGGAATCGGGTGTTGAATAAATGACGCAAAATATGACCACATAAATTATGAATGAATGTATAGTAGGTTTCGAAATATATTGTGGATTAGATTTCCTTACTTCAACACTTTACCATGTTTGTCTTTAACAGAATTTATTATTATGGTAAAACCTATAATCGATTCGTAAAGGGGGCATTACCAAATTCGTCACCAGAACAAACAATTTTAGTAACTTTTTTCTAGTTTTATTCAATGGAAATATGAAAATAGTAAACTCAGTTATATAGATAAAAAACAATATTGCGATTGATTTAGTTTTATTATCTGTAGACCGCATCCAAAGAATCCTTTACATTTGACGCTTGAAACATCAATAAACTTAAACATGATTTTTGTATTATAATATTAAATTTATAAATTATTTATAAATTGAAATTATATTGCGACGATTTAACGTTGTTAATTGATTTAAAAAAATGTTAACATAAGATTGATATGTATGTTGTGTACGAAAGAAATGTAGAAATGTTGTGTAGGAAAAAAATCCAAATAAAATAAATAATAGAATAATTATGAACTAGTGGTGCACCGCATCGTGTATGAAGACACGTTGCTGGAACTTCCCGTACCGTAATTAAACATTCGAAGAATGAAAATAATCAATAATTGTTTTGAATAATTTCAAATAGATTATTCATTAAAGGCACGATGATATGCGCCCCACTAGTATTTTTTGTTTATGAATAATAAATACTTGAACAAGATACTATATACAATTTTTATTTGTATTCTTTTTTTCAGCTGTCAGTGAATGCATTTTCCTACTGTTGAAAACTTCTTAATAATGGTTCGAGTGTAACTCTACATTTGAATTTCATTACTTTCTTACTCACTTCTGAATTCTTAATTTGTATGATTGATTAAAAAATGATCAAGTTAAATGAAAGAAAAAATTAAAGACAAATCTATCAAACTGATATTGATATGTCTGGTTAATATAAAGTTTGATGCTTATTAAGTTTCACAATATTAAGGATCAAGCCGAATATATTTTTTCTAGAACGTTCTGAAAACAAATGACAAACTCGCATTCTGACATTCATGAAACAAATACAGTAAAGTAGAAATCAAATCTCATTCTTAAATTAATTAATTCATCGGTGAATGTTTTCCGCTGAAACAATGATTCGGTAAGCTCTTAACAAGTATACGATAGACTTTTAAACTCACCTTGTTTGACTATTTTCTTACATATAAAATATTTGTCAACGTTTCAGAAGTGATCAAAGTAAGGACAACATGGTTAAGAAGCCAGAGAGGAAGAAGGCTACTGAAAGCAAAAAGCATAAGCCTGAATGCCTTCCAGCAGGAAAATACTGCCTTATCAGTTGTGATATGAATACAACTGGACGGAGGTTAACAGATGAAATATTTCATATAGCAGCATACAATTTAAATAGACAATTACCCAGTACATCATGCCATATGCAAATTTAAAACCAAGTGTCAAACGAAGACATAATATTCGTGTTACATCTGATGACCGTTTTAGAGTTTTGAGAAGCAATATAAATAATAAGGTTATAAGGACGAAGTCAGAAATATTGGGTTAATAGATTTTTTGAATTGGCTAGAAGAAGTCAACTCAGGCAGATGGAGCAGGTGTAATTCTCATATTCCATGAACCTAAGAAAATGGTATCTTACATGCTCTTAGAAGCTCTTCAACGTTACGATTTACTTGGAAAGTTTAATGAAATTGTTAAGGGGTTTTGCAAATGGACATGCATTAGCCGAAAAGAAATGTTCAACTACCATGAAGTATTTTAACCTTAAAGTTTTATCCAGAGTATTACTAGATCAAAAAGAACAATTCGATAATGCATCCCAAAAATTATTTGGGAAATAGCTCAACATCTTGGCCAAGATGAACAAAGGAACTTAGCAGCTGGTACTGGAGATCCAAATCGTGTAATATTAGACAACATGGTAGAAGTAGTTCGCCAGTATTCTCATCCTATTTCTGTAGAATTAGGTGAACTAAAAGATCTGCGCAAAGTAGCTGAAAAAAGCAGTTCATTCCAGCCAATATTTAGTGCAGCTGGCAAAATTAATTATCGGGATATTCAGCACATAAATGCTTTAAGATCAATATTGGCTGAAGGCAAATATGATTATAATACCATGAAAAGTACATATGAAACAGATGGAAAACAAGGCATAATAAAGGAATTGGCCAAATTGCAAATTACAAGGAAAGATCAACAACATTATTTATTAGAGATGTTGGACTCACATTTTGATCCAAAACGTACTGCCACATTCCCCAATGCGAAAACGCCAAAATAACTAAAAATAGGAAATTAAAGAAGACTGTTAGCAGTGATGATAGTGGAGCTGTGTCTCTTGATACAACTAGAACAACTTCTCCTTTAAAGAATGTTGCAATTAAAACTGTGAAGACTAATTAATTTTAATGCCAGATAATCTTGATTTTTGATATACATATGTTGGTATGCAGTTATGGATTTAATATACAAACTAAAACTCATTCAAAAAATCACAATACATATTTTTTAAATTTTATTTAAGAAATCCTAATGTATAACTTTATTTTGTTTTATTTAGAGTTTTACGATACATTTTTAACTCGAAACTTTTTATAAATTCAGTTTTTGTTAATATACAGAAGTCGTACAGATTATATTCATATGGATTGTGATTTATCGGGTTGGATTTACTAAATGGACATTGTTGAATAATTTTATTTTAAATTGTGCCTTATATTCATTAAACTTTTTCTTAAAATAATCTTAATATGTTTTATTCATCTTGCCGAATGTATGAATTTATGAAAAACTATATATTTGATATTACTTGAAAAAATACGAATTGTTAAATTTTTCAATTCAAAATGAATAATTTTGTAATAAGGGAAGACTCCAATTTATTGTGCAATGTAATAATAAGTAAATATAATTTGAAAGGCAGGTCGGCAATCAGTTTTCCGAATTTTCCAATGCCCAATTTAGGAAGTGCAGAAAATCATTTATGCTTTGCTATAATTAAAAATTCAAAGTTTCAAAAATTTCAAATTTTCCAAATTTCAAAAAAAAACTAAATTTTAAAATATTTTTGAAAAATTTCTAAATTATCAAAAAATTCTAAATTATTGAAAAAATCAAATTTAAAAAAAATGAAATGTTGTAAACGTACACATAAGTTGTTCATAAAATACGCTCGTCGCTCAATCTCAAAAAGCACTTATAAGTTTACAGTATGTAATAAATAATCTATTTGGAATTATTCAAAACAATTATGAAATATTTATTACACATTTATCGAATGTTTAATTACGATACGGGAAGTTCCAGCAATTTGCCTTAAGGCACAATGCCATGTACCCCAATAGTTTAGTTTTTTATTGGATCTGCAGTAACCACTGGATCTGCCTAACCAAAAATTTAATCAATTCTGCATTTTGTCAATACAATTAAGATGTTTTTCTGAATCATTCAAATCCGACGCTTCGTTCTCTCGAATACTAAATTACCATTTTTGGCTCTCTTTGCCTACGGGAAGTTGATAAATAAAATAAATAGTAAAAATTGCAATTGCAAGCAATTGACTACGAACTGCAATTTGTATACCAAAGATGAGTCAAACCTAAATATTAAAAAAAGGCATGCAATATACAACTACAATAGTATATGTGCATCAGTAATAGAAAGAAATGGAGGCAATAAAAAGATCAATAGGCTTTTATCTCGCACACTACAAAGCACGAATAAAAAAATCTCATTTTTCAAATAGACTGATATCAGATACGCATTATCGTCTTGTTTTCATGATATTAAAGTCGAGTATTTAGGATCAAGGTCAATTTCAAAATATATCTCGAGCTTTAAAGTTCAGACAGTACCCGGTTGATCTCTCGATAAGCTCTTGACAAATCTATAGAACGCGCTCCATAACTTTCAGACTGTCAAGTTCGCTGCGCCACTGAACTGTTTGCGTTCTAAAGTATACGATTGATGATACCTCTAGGCTTATCTGTAAGTACCAGCATTTGTTGAAATGTTGTCAAATTTGTGGTAATAGTTAAATATTGCCAAGAAAATATCTTGCACGTACTGAAATATAGGGTTCTTAATTTTAAAGAAACAGCGTAACGATTTGAGTGACGAACCACTTTTTGTTGGCATGTAATTTTTTACAATATTTGTTATTACTATAAATTTCAGCATCATACAATGTTTCATCAAAATTGTAAAAAATCAACAATTTATTACAAAAAACGACGCGGCGGATCTTTACCCAAGACCGAGCAGCACTATTACCAACTGATGTCCTTTGAATGGTCTTAAAACTTAAAACATTTCAGGATCATTTCAAGATTTTCTGAAAAAACGCGGAAAAATTATTTGGCACTCTTATTTTCTATTTCTATTCTGTTATAAGAATACGACTTTGAGCAAAATTAACCAAAAACTTGTCGAGCTTTATCACATAACCTTTTTGAAATCGGTACTGCCGTTCTTGAGAAGGATCAAAATTTGGACCACATGCACACATACTTTTATACTAAAATTGTACTGAAATTGATATCTTTACGAAATGATATATGTGTTATAATACATCAAACACCAAATGTAAAGGGATTTTGTGAAGGCAATCTGTACTTCCAGAAAAATATTTTGGTGCCAAGTGATTCAAAATAACTTCAAAGGTAGAGAATACACAAAAATATCAAATCGTATGTTATTGCATAAACAAATTACGCTTTCAGAAAATTATTTGAAAATTGTAACTGTGTTCGCGTGATTTTAATGATTTGAGTTTAACGATTTTATTACGAAATCTCAAGTCGCAAATGTTACAGTAGGAATGTATTCAACATTTTATAAATTTACATCATGTCTAATTCCTTCTGAATTTATATAAGCCTTCTGAATTAATATAAGAAATGCGATATAAAATTATTTTATAATCCAAAAATGTCTATAACCTTTACCATTTGGGACAAAAAAATATAACATATGAACATTTGAAGTTAATAGAAATATTAAATAATTTCGAAAAAATTTCCAACAGTTACGGAGCACAACGTCACTGCAATAAAAAAGCGTCATCTGTTTTTCACTAAATTATTAATGACTAACATATCAAAATTCTACTAGTAAGTATAAATATAGTTGGTAAACTATATCTATAGTAAGTATAAATATAGTTGGTAAACTATAACTCTATCCTTTCGTTAAGCATATAAACTGCATGTACTTTCATCTATTTTAAGAAAGTAATTATAACTCAAGTAATTATAAATTTCTTTATTAAAATAAAGTTTATAGTGAGTCAGTTTTATAACGAGGAAATATAATTATTTAAAAAAGTTTGCAAGCATATTTTTATGCTTTACCTCTGAAGTTATGGTTAATAAAATAAATGGTAATAAATTATAGCCGATTACAAATGGCAAAGTCAGTTTGTTTGTTACAAATTACAAATGCAAACGAGGATTAATAATAGAAAATGTCAATTAAATATTTAGAAGTTGTATCATGACTTACATTAATAAAAATAAGATTGTATAAAATATATTGCCCCAATTTTCTTTATTGTTAATCAAAAGAGTATTATTAACTTCCTGTAGGGTAAGTTACAGTGATCGCAAAAAAAAAATCGAAAATTTAAATTTTTGTACATCTTTACGTTTCAATGATTTCTGAACATTTTAGCATACCTTAAAAAAATAAATGTATGTGCTGTGTGTATAAATGTAATTGTGTGTAGGTATGTGCGAACACAAATTTTCGTCTACGATTTTGGGAACACGGATCAACCAATTTGAATAACTCAACACGCATTGATGAGGAGAAGTGTCGATTAGTTTTTGGCAAAGGCAGGACCAGTCGCTTTCGTGATACGGGACAAAACGTGCAGTGACAAAAACGGTTATTCAGTATTTGAGATAACTCTACGTCCGATTTGAATGATTCACGAAACATTTCATTTGTAATGACAAAATGAACTAATTAAATTTTTGGTGAAGCAGGTCCAGCAGATTCGGAGATCCAATAAGAAAAGTAAAAAAATGTCATTTAGCGGTCAAAAAAAATGATTAGACATAAACCGATCAAATTATCAGATATTTTAATATTAAGTACAAATTTTGTTCACATTCTGTGGGTTCCGTACCAATGTTTATATGATATCTTCAAACACGCTTTGATATTTTGTCTCTAAAACAGCTACGCAGCGCGATTGCTTTGGAAAAAAAAAATATCAAAATATAAACCAAAATTTAAATTTTTCAAAAAAGTCGATTTTTTCCAAACATCTAAATTTTTCAAAATTTTCAAAATATTTCTAAGCTTTTTTAAATAATCTGCTCCATCTATTTTTATCAAAGCACGATGCCATGCAACACTAGTTTTTACTTTTTTTTATAAAATAAAAAATATCAGAAAATGTGCACTAACAGTGATATAAGAACTGGATAGAAACGTTTCATCTTCGTGTAGCTATTTGTATTCAAAATCAGTTTAGTTCAGTAATTAAATTCACTGCAACAAATAAACATTAAAGATGTTTCTGTTTATATTTAATCTCGAAAACGAAAACGAAAAGCGAAATATTTCAATTTATATAGAAAGATTCAAAATCAAAGCAAAGAATATCCATTTCGTGATTCAAACTCCGAAGTAATCTGCATGCAATCAAAGCATGCTCGACTTAATTAATGATTTCCTCTCTCGTTTTAATTTGCGGTCGTCCGACTCGGTGAACCGAATCGCTAATTACTAAATAAAATTTCGGATGTTGGTTTTTATTTCCTCTGCCACTGAATAAAACGGGTCAACAAATTCTGGCGTTCTACCGGAACCTAGTTTGAGAGAACATATTTCAATGTGCGACATTTTAATCATTGCACAAGATTGGGTTTGCAAACGACGTCATATGAAAAGCGCTCGCTTTGAAAGCAAAGTAATAATTTCAGCTCAACCATTTTTATTAAAGAAATCGAGCAATTATCTGTTTCAGGGAATATAAATTCTCGACAATGTGATAGATTTATATCGCATTCAATAGAAGGCTAATAATGTATAAATCATGAATAGAAAGAGATATAATATTATGATTAAACAAATGTGATTTCAAATGTAATTCAAGTTTGATTTTATACACGGTTTTGTATACATAATGTATTGAAATCTACAAGTAATTGTATATCATCAATATATCTTTATTCTTACAATGACTTCTATATTAATAAAGTAACGTAATGAAATAGCTAAGGGCTGGTAGAAGAATAGCTTAGGGCTGGTTGTAACAGTTTTTTTTTTTTTAATTCATATCTTAAGAACCACTGATTATATTTCTACAAAATAAAGATGGATAAATATTGTAGATAACTATTCCTCTACCGAATCAAGTAAAAATATATTCACAAACGTTGTTCATTATTTCACAATTAATTTTTAGAAAAAGTGCGTTGTTTCGACTTACCTCATGTTTGGGGCTAGTTTAACGTCCACCAAGGCAAGTAGTGCAATATAGAATGCCTCCTGTAATATAAATTTTTATCATAAATTAACGTGAAATACAATTAATATCATAATACAAATAAAATATATAGTTTTTACCCCACTCCCGTGTAAGCCACAGTGCTCACAACCAAAAAAATAACAATGAAAAAAAGTACTTCTGTTATGATATTTTAAATATTACCATTTACCTCCCAATAGTGAAATAGTAAGAATAAAGTTGATGGTTGGTTATTTAAAGTTTGCATTCTACTGTTTTTAAAATTACACTTGTTTTTGATATACCGGTTGTGGGCTTTTTACCCGCGGACCTTTAAGCTTTAAGTATTATCGTAAGGATTCAGGGCAGCGATCAACGTATAAGAATTGCTTCTAACATTCAAAACTAATTTGAACAATTTAATCCGATAATGTAACCCTAAAGTCATGCATTGAAAATTAAATTACTCAAATAGTTAAGGAGGTTGTTCGTTTTTTTGTTACAAAAACTTCGTATTTGTTTTTGTTTTTCTCGAAATGCATTTATCATAGAGACATGCGGTTTTTTTAAACAAAAATTACAAAATCATAGAATATTATTTTTTTTTCGCCGTCATTTTTTAACCAGGAGCGCCAAAGTGGGCATTGCAAAATCGATCTCTTTTGCGGTGCCACAGATAAATCCGTTGCGCGTCGCCTGAAACAAAAAAAAACTACGTTGAAGAAGAAGTTTGAATCCAGTCCCCCTATTAAAATAAAAGAAAAAAAGCAAGAAGAAAAAAATGGCAGCTATTTAAAAAAAAGTGTTAAAAAGAGCCTTTTTTGAGACGAGAAGCTTCGCAAAAAATTTTCGCGTAATGTTATGAAGTTGTTTGAGGTAGGGGAACTAGGTATTGCAGTGGTGAACAAATAAAAAAAATGCAAGTTCATCCGACTTGTAGTTTTTTTAAAATTTGTGGCACCGCATTGAAAAGTCATTTTGAGAAAAACGTATTTAAAGTTTTTAATATAATGTACTAAATACACCATTTAATTTAATGTACTAAATACACCATGGTGTTCAAAGATGCTGACACATTAAAAAGGTCATGTGCATGAGGTATTATAATGAAAAAGAGAGCAGCTGGCATACAATAGCTCGTGGAGCGATAAAAAAAAACGGTTTCAGAGGATCATTCATAAAGATATATATATATATATATATATATATAATTTCGTCAAAAAATAGATATTGAGATGATTTTTTTTTAAATAATTCTAAGGTTTTTAGCTTTCATAACATCAAAAAATCTCAAATTCGAAAAAAATAAAAACCAAACAACCCCTTTAATTCAAATTGCAGTAACTTTCCGAACAAACCATAGCTATTTAATATACTATGTTAACACAATCACTATGTATACCTGTAACAGAGTCCGTGCCATTAATAATGCATATCGTTCTGTAGCTCTTTTATTCGCTGTCTAAAATACCCCAGAAACCGTTACTTCAAGCGGTAACCATGCTCGGGATAAACGTTAACACATCACCATAATTTACGATATAAAATAAAAGACCGAATAAAGTACAATCCTGTTTCTAATATATGTACGAAGAGCGTCGGTACTATTCCATTCAATTACATACTCTTCTCGCCGTTTCAAATAAATAACAATCAGCGCACAGTAAATCGCCCTGACGACTGCTCGGGAGTAATTTTGTACTCGGACGAAGAACTCTTCTGAGCCGGATGCGAGGAATGACTTAGGCACACACTCCTCCGCCGGCTGCTCATTCAATTAGACGACTAGAATATCCTGCAGAAGGAATTAATGCTGACACCGACCGACGGTTTCTTTGCAGGACTGAAAAACCAAATCTCGTTCCATAATACACCATGACGGCAGACAGATTAAGATCTTTTAACAGAATCAATAGAGAAGAAATTAAATATCCAGGTCGGAATATATATATATATATATATATATATATATAAAGGTATTCTGAGTGGATAAATAGATATTAATTTGGAAATATGAACAAACACTCTTTTTTGCACTAATTTAA